>NW_028274818.1:21067708-21219000 GCF_037043125.1 Eumetopias jubatus | reverse complement strand
AGACATACTCATGTTTTCCTTTCTCTGTTCTTCATCACCAACCACCACCACATGTATAACATTTCTGCCTTTAATTTATTTGGCTAAGAAAGTATTCACTCACAGCTGATGAAAGTAACAGCAATGCTAAAAACCTGTTGTGAGGGAATTCCTTTTTAAAACAAGAATACAAAATGATGAAAATTTAGCAAGGTTGAGCTCAAGAGAAGGTGAGAAGGATTGTTCGAGATACTCTGGCACTGTCATCTTGAGTTTCAGCTCACTTTGGAATCTCTTCATCAGTGTTTTTACTGCATATCAGCACCCGGGATGCTCAGCTCTCTCTACACGATGGTCTCAGTGTGCCTATAACCTGAGAGGTGGCATGGTGGAGGAAAGAGTGCTGGCTTTGGTGTTGGGACAGGTTGCGTTAAATCCTAGTGTTGTGAACTTCTCAGCCTCAATTTTCTCATCTATAAAATGGATTCGTTCATACATCTCTGGTATGGCTGGCTTTCTCCGAGACAGACTTCTATACTGAATATTATGAGTAATTAGAAGAGAAAGCATAAAAATAGACCAACTTGCAGAGAGCTAGACTGTGCCTTAAAACCCTTCTGACACCCAAGGATGGATGTAACTTTAGAATTACTTTGCCTGGGTACTCTACTTTCTGATTTTTGGCTTTCATCTTGAAGGTGTTGCTTATGACCCACATAAGAACAACTTAAGACAGATGCTTGGGTGCTACTTATCTATTCAGAATCTCTTGAAGGACCTGGACATTCATATACTCAGAAACAAAAAAGAAAACAAATTTTACAAGCAATGCAGATGCATAGCAAAATCATAGTCTTTGTGATAAAGGCCTGGAGAGTAGTTTCCAAACCGGGTTGATAATAGAATCATCTGGGAAGTTAAAAAAAAAAAAAAAAAAAAGTTTCTGACTTCTGTCTGAAACCACCCCCCCTTTTTTTTTTTAAGATTTTATTTGTTTGAGACAGAGATACAGAGAGAGAAGGAACACAAGCAGGGGGAGTGGGAGAAGCAGGCTTCCTGCTGATCAGGGAGCCCGCCGTAGGGCTTGATCCCAGGACCCTGGGATCATGACCTGAGCCGAAGGCAGACACTTAACTATCTGAGCCACCCAGGCGCCCTGCCTGAAATCCTTTGAATCAGCATTTCTGGTAGTAGCTTTTCCAGGAACAACAATATAAGAATGCCTTAGCAATACTGTAATGACAATGACAGTTTTTTTTAACTATAAAGATATATAGGAAGGAGTGGAAGTTGAGGGGGTAAGCTGTTGTCTATACCTGGATCAGTGACAGCCTTACATGTTAAACAGAAATCATATATCAGTCCTCACCATTAAAAGTTAAGGAAGGTAAGGAGTTAACTCCTAAACACCTACTGATTATTTAAGAGGCAATATAACAGAGTTTAAGTGCCTGGACTGTAGAATCAGACTTGCCTGGGCTCAAATCTCAGCTTTCCAGTTCTTATTAGTACTATGAGTAAGTCACTTATTTTCTTCTGTGTCTCACTTCCCCATTTGTAGAGTAGAGATAATAAGACCTATCTCAGGATTACAGTGAGGTTTACATGAGCTAGTAAAGGTCAGATGTGAAGAATTGTGTCTGGCACACAGAGATGTTTGCTGTATATGAATTGACTGTGATTATTGTTATCACTTCATGCCAACTTTGCATCTGTTCTATCCTTTTTTCCTAAAAACATCCCTTATGAGAAAATAGCTGATGGAGACTTAGTTTGAACACTGAATCATGAGACTTCAGAATCCATCCTGTTTCCACTATAATAATGATTTCTTTCCAGAAGGTAATGTCTAGAATTAAAGAAAAAATTTTGTTTGTTTGTTTGACTTCAGGAAACAATTTCTGATAATTGTGTGGTGATTTTCTCAAAAACATCTTGTTCTTACTGTACAATGGCAAAAAAACTTTTCCATGACATGAATGTTAAGTATAAAGTGGTGGAATTGGACATGCTTGAATATGGAAGTCAATTTCAAGATGCTCTCTACAAAATGACTGGTGAAAAAACTGTAAGTGTATCCTCTATGGTGCTTTTCCTCCAAATAGGTGGTACCTGGGTCACGTAGAGCCTAGACGCTTACATAAAGGGAGCCAGGCATTCTCTCTGTCTCATCCTCTGAGAATCTTTTTTGGATAAAGAAATGGCAGATCTGGGAACAAAATTCAGAGACTGGGAAACAGCAGAATTCATTCATTTTATTTTTATTCTTGCCATATGTGTGTGCGTGCGTGTATGTGTGTGTGTTTTGACTAGGAGAGTGGGGTGATGGTGTTGTCATGGGTGTTTGTCTGTGAATCTTTAAGATCCTCCTGTAGCTCTTCTCAAGATGAAATCCTTCCTCCCTTTACTTCAACAGTACAGACCATGGGTCAGTCTCCAGTTACTGTGCTAATAGGAGTGCTTTAGTTCTTCATGTTTTTAGATTCCTGAAATTTGTCCAACCATATGCATTTTTTCAGTGAAATGCATTATTGGGAAAATATATAATGTTGCCATTTTCCTTCTTGTTTTAATGTGCATGGAAGATGTTTATAAACAATAATTACAGACTGTGTTATTTTACCTTTTATATGCCATAGCAATTAGAAGGAAAGGCTTGAGTGTCAGATTGCCCTGGATTTAAATCCTACCTCTGTCATTTGCTGTCATTGTGATTTTGGACAAGTTCCTGTGCCTCATTTCCCTCCAAAATAAGGCTAAAATTAGTACCTACCCCAAGAGTTGTAAAGATTTAAGTACTTTGTGAAAGAGCTTAGTCTGGTGCCTGGCCCATAAAAGTACCCAGAGTATGAGCATCTATTACTATTATGTGAAAGGTCTTAATACTTCCGACAATAGAGTGACAGCTAATCTTTTGTTTATCCAACAGGTACCAAGAATATTTATCAATGGAACTTTTATTGGAGGTGCAACTGACACTCATAGGCTTCACAAAGAAGGGAAATTGCTTCCACTAGTTCATCAGTGTTATTTAAAAAAAAAGTAAGAGAAAAGAATTTTAGTTATGTAGGTGCTTATAACCTTGCTGGTAAAATGTCAGTGATTGAAAGTGATAATGCCTTTTAAATGTTTGAGGATGTTTTAAATATGTAAATTATCTTGCTGAAAAAGTTGTAAAACTAATAATAAATTGCTGTGGAAATCTCTTCTTCCTACTTGCCAATTCTTGACCAAAGGAGATGATATTTAAAACTACAGGAGTGAAATTGTATCAAAAGATAAGCAAAGAATGTTTTATTAATAATTCATATATGAATTTCACAACCATGAGCTAGAAGGTAAGCATTTGGGATTATTTATTCTGTGTAATATTCAGAAGGAGCTGACTCCTTACCATATTTTATGGCTTTTAGTGGTGAGGACTGATTTGTGATTTCTCTTTAAAATGGAAGGTTCTGGGCGCCTGGGTGGCTCAGTTGGTTAAGCGACTGCCTTCGGCTCAGGTCATGATCCTGGAGTCCCAGGATCGAGCCCCACATCGGTCTCCCTGCTCAGTGGGGAGTCTGCTTCTCCCTCTGACCCTCCCCCCTCTCGTGTTTTCTCTCTCTCATTCTCTCTCTCAAATAAATAAATAAAATCTTTAAAATAAATAAATAAATAAAATGGAAGGTTGTCCCAGATAGAGTTGTCAACTCAGTAGGGATATCCTTGTACTGTATTGTGACAAATCTTCACACTTTGTACTTCTAGAGTGAGAGAAGTATATTAAATTTGTAGGATGGAATGAAATTTATTTCAGAGGAACCAAATCACTCCTTTAATGTCTTAGTAGTTCCAGAGAATGGAACTAACTGTACGTAAGGGGCAGAAATTAAAAGGAGGAAGATTTCAGCATTGTATGAAGATGAACTTTTGAAATAGTTCAGAAATGTACTTGAATTTTATTGTGAGGTGGAAAGTTCTGCTTTCCAAAATGTGTCAAAAGGCTGTTGGAAACATTCCATAAGAGATCCAAGTATTGGGTGGGAGGTTAGACTGTCCTTAATTTCTGATGTAGATATTCTTCAATTCTGTGACTGATTCAAACTGATCTTTTTTCAGATAAACTTAGCAAGCAAGATTTATTCTATAGGAAGTCTTATTTTAGAAAAATTAAAAATAGGGGCGCCTGGGTGTCTCAGTTGGTTAAGCGTCTGCCTTCGGCTCGGGTCATGATCCCGGGGTCCTGGGATCGAGTCCTGCATTGGGCTCCCTGCTCAATGGGGGGCCTGCTTCTCCCTCTTCCTCTGCTGCTCCCCCTGCTTGTGCTTTCTCACTCTCTGTCAGATAAATAAAATCTTAAAAAAATAGAATAATTAAAAATATTTTGGATACTTGATTAATCACATCCCTATTTCAAACTTGTTATCAACAAGAATTTTTTAAGTGCACTTTCTAGGAAGCATTTTCGTAGCTGATCCCACAGAGTCACTAGGGCAGATTGCCAGATGCTAGGAAGAGAAAACTTCCTCAAAGGTGGAAGGACAATGCATTTTAAGTGAAGTGCTTCTGCTTTCTGGTCAAGATGGACCAAGGAATCGGGGACAGTTCTGCAGGAGACAGCTGGTGGCTTTTTTGGCCATATACCATCAGTGGTGCTTCATACATGGATTTATTAAACTGCCATTAGGAGACCTTGATAAAGCAAGAATTTGAATTATTTCATTCTCATGTGGTAAATTAGAACACTGGAATGGAACAGAATGGCATGTCCTTTAGTCCTTTATCTTGCATTGTGCCAATGAGAAATTTTAGATGCTTGCTATGTTCTCTCTTCCATCTGGATGTTCCTCCTATGTCCTTTTATAATAAACTTGTAATCTAATAAGTAAAATGTTTCTCTGAGATTGTGAGCCATTCTAGCAAATCAGTCATTGCAGGGTCCTTGGAACCCTTAATCTATAGCTGGTCAGAGTAACAGGTGACAACCTGGATTTCAGATTGGTGCCTGAAGCAGTGTTTGAGGGGCAGTCTTGTAGGACTCACCAGCTGCCCTGACATGCCCATCCCAGATAACCAATACTTACTTACTTTTAACTGAAAGGAGCTAGTTACAAAGCCTAGGGTTAAGGGGGAGGGATTTGAATAGGGACTAAACAAACCACCAAATCCTCAGTGAAAGAAAATCATCCCTAGTACTTAAACAGTGATTAATACATATTAGATCAAGACAGAAAAGTGTTCAAAACACAGATCACACACTTAACACCTACCCGTAGGTAGGTGAATCTCTTGGAACGATAAATTCCTTTTTATAAAATACGGATACCATCTTCCTTAGTGTTTATTTTGGGAAATGGAAATAATGTAAATCACACCGCATGGTCCTTAGCATGGACAGTAGACTTCAGTATGTAATGGCTGTTATAATCACAATGGCTCAGAAGTATGTATGGTTTTCTTGTGGACCCATCAGGATTTTCCAGCATCCTAGTTAAGATTTTAGAGGAGTAGATTTCCATTACTTCTCTATTCGCATGTCTTAGCTTGGGCTCTTAGAGCAAATTACCATAGACTGGATGGTTTGGACAAGAAGTATCTATTTCTCAAATTTCTGGAGGCTGGGAAGGCCAAGATCAGGGTGCCCACTAATTTGGTTTTTGGTGTAAACCCGCTTCCTGGTTTGCAGATGGCCATCTTCTGTGTCTCCACGTGGCAGCAGAGAGAGAAAGCAAGCCCTGTTGTCTCTTCTTACAAAGGCACTAAACCATCACGGGGGCTCCACCCTCACAACCTAATTACCTTCCTCATGGCCCTATCATCAAATACCATCACACTAGAAATCAGGGTTTAACATACAAACTTTGGGGAGACAATTTACTCCGTAACACTGTATTTTACAGCTTGATAAAAGTATCATACAGATCTAAGGCAAAACTAGGTGTAAGTTGTCTCAGCAGCTATTTTTCTAGAACCAAAGGCTAGAAAGAAGAGAATGGTGATGTTTAAGAAAAGGTAATATTACCTTTTTTTTCAGTCTATTTAATTTTTAATGTTGAGATTTGGAAGATAAACTTTATTGTAGCCTACTAATATTAAAAAATGGATCGTTTCTCATTTAATCACTAATCATTTTATCCTTGAATTGACAAAATATCTAATAGGGAAGCTAAAAAGCTGTTGAGAAAAAAATTGGTCTTTTGTCTAAATGGATCTGGATTTACTAATATTAAAAATACTATTTGAACAAGGGGCACCTGGGTGGCTCAGTTGGTTAAGCGACTGCCTTCAGCTCAGTTCATGATTCTGGAGTCCCGGGATCGAGTCCCGCATCGGGCTCCCTGCTCAGCGGGGAGTCTGCTTCTCCCTCTGATCCTCCTCCCTCTCATGCTCTCTGTCTCTCATTCTTTCTCTCTCAAATGAATAAAATCTTAAAAAAAAAAAAAAAACTATTTGAACAATAGTTTTAAAGTCAATATTAAATAGGTTTAATATTGTTAAATGTTTTTTTAAACTTTTTTTTAAAGATTTTATTTATTTATTTGAGAGAGAGAGAATGAGAGAGAGCACGAGAGGGAGTAGGGTCAGAGGGAGAAGCAGACTCCCTGCTGAGCAGGGAGCCCGATGCAGGACTCGATCCCAGGACTCCAGGATCATGACCTGAGCCGAAGGCAGTTGCTTAACCAACTGAGCCACCCAGGCGCCGTTTTTTTAAACTTTTTAAAAAAAAAAATTGAGAGAGTAAGCGGGGGGGGGGGGAGGCAGGAGATAGAATCCTGAAGCAGACTCCCTATTGAGCAGGGAGCCCAGCGTGGGGCTCGATCCGAGGACCCTGAGATCATGACCTGAGCCGAAATCAAGAGTGGGCTGCTTAACCAACTGAGCCACCCGGGCACCCCCTACTGTTAAACATTTTTTAAGTCTGGTTTTCTTCATCCATGAAGAATGCATAATTTGTGATCTTACTTTCTCCATACAACTGCTGTCATCTTTAAATAGAGAACTATAAAATCAACCAAATGTTCAAAGTTTTGGTAGGTATATTCTGATGTAACTTGCTTTTACTCTTTTGTATAACCTATATGCTCAGATCTTAGAGGTTTTCGTAAGTTTTATGGGAGTTCAGAGAGAAAAGAGGAATGTCTGCATTGGCACTAAAACTTTGTTTACATAATTGATTTTTGGTGTTAACATCACTTCCCAAAGGTAACTTTTGAGTAATTTCTTCACAAAAGAATCCTGTTATAAAACTCTTTTTAAGAATGTGCATTTTGGTTAAATCCAGAAATCCACTGGGAGAGATTCCTCAACCACATGTATTTTTTTTTTTTAAAGATTTTATTTATTTATTTGACAGAGAAAGACACAGCAAGAGAGAGAACACAAGCGGGGGAATGGGAGAGGGAGAAGCAGGCTTCCCGCAGAGCAGGGGGCCCGATGTGAGGCTCGATCCCAGGACCCTGGGACCACGACCTGAGGCAAAGGCAGAGGCTTAACGACTGAACCACGCAGGCGCCACACACGTATTTTAAACATATATAACTAAACTAGAAGGCATTATAAGGCTAATGTTAATTATCAAACTAATTTCGGGCGCCTGGGTGGCTCAGTCGTTAAGCATCTGCCTTCAGCTCAGGTCATGATCCCAGGGTCCTGGGATCGAGTCCCACATCGGGCTCCCCACTCAGCAGGAGGCCTGCTTCTCCCCCTCCCACTCCCCCTGCTTGTGTTCCCTCTCTCGCTGTGTCTCTGTCCAATAAATAGTCTTTAAAAAAAAATTATCAAACTAGTTTCATCTTATTGAAATATTAGATTACTAAGAGCCTCAGATTCTATAAGGCATATTATAACCTTAAAATTCTTATTTCTTTAAAGAAACGAAGACCATTATTTGATGTGCATAGAGTTTATTTGGTGTATCTATCAATTTCTACAATAATACAATTTGATCAGAAGCAGTTCCCATAATGTGCATCTGCACCCCATGTCTACAGTGATGTATTCAGTATGGTATTTTGCAAGGCTAGAAAAGGAGAGAAAGTCAAGATTTCACAGTATCGGTGAAAACTTTTATCATGAAATAAATTTAATTCATTAGTATTTCATCCATTTTCTACCAGAAAACATCAAAATTACATTGTTAAGTATATTATTTACAGTGAAAACATGGAAGACTCAACAAAGCATCAGTAAGTTTATCAACAGACCTAAGAACCCCCCCTTTTGCAGGGTCCCTTCCTTTGAAATGAAACTTGTATAAATAAAACTTTGTATTCTTAAGCACCAGCTTGACAATTTAAAGTTTTCTTTCAGTTTTATAAAATATTCCTGCTTTGAAAGGCAACGTGAATGTAAAAATGTGAATGTAATTAAATGACGGGCCTGGTTTTTATTGCAACAATCACAATGTTTTACAACTATATTCACTTCATTGAACGAATCTGCTTATAGATTTGAAACAAAGTATTTGCCTTTTGTCTTGAAAAATTCCCTCAAAAAAGTAATCATTTTTGAAACTGTACAACTGTGTTTTTCATTCATAGTGTTTAAATATGCAGCTTGGTCCTTGGAGATTATGTTATACAAAGTCCAGCTTCTTGGATAACTTGTTATACCAAACAAAAAAACCTTAAACTACCACAAAATATTACTGATGTTAAGTCTTGTATGTAGAATGTATCAGTGTACCCAGATTATCCTGTAAATGGGTGCTTAAACTACTAATGTACTATCAGGTTTTAAAACTTAACAGTTAAATTTCCATTATGTAAAAATGAAAGCTCTAAAAGACCCTTTGAGTTCTGTACTTCAGAAACACTAACACTATTAAGGCATTACTTAATGAACAGACGCTATCGAAAGTAACTAGTATGCCTGTTGGAGAGTTAGTCATATTTTAAGGCAGTCAGAAGATTCATTTTTTTCACTTTAAGGCTCTTGCATACTTATATTTTATTCTATGCAGGCATTATTCTGTGTAATTTAAATATTCAGTAAGTGGTCAGTTATGGAAATCAAAGCCTTTATATAAAACAAATGGACAGTTTTTTAGAACTAGATTATAACCTCTCCCCTAACCAACTTTTTTAAAAAGATGATTTCATGTATCTCATCCCTTTAGAGAACTTCTTCATTATCAGAAGCTGACATAAAGGAAGAAAATATAACTCAAATGCATTGCAGAAATGTTGTCTACTCACACCAAACCACATTATCTATAGTCCGTATTTAAAATAATAGTACAACAAAAACATTTGATTACTATTCGTTAGTTGTATAATATTTTAAACTTAATTTGGCTGTATATGAATTCTAAAGTTTACACTGCAAATAAAGCCCAGTAAGTATTTAAACGAAAGTTTCAATATTCTATCGATTATATGTGGTAATGATATATAAAATAGCAAGGCTTTACCTCATTTACTACCCTCAACAATCCAAGTGTTCATTAAGTGAAACCAGCAAAAATGTAGCTAACTTACTGTTTCTTTTGTTCAGTTTTCTGATAACTTCTAAAAGTATAGAAATCCAAATATATTTTAAAATTCAGTATGACTTATGTTCATAAAATTAATATGACACATGGTGGTGCTAAATTAAAAAAAAGCAAAGGGAAAAATCTCTTTAGGCTCAGAAACAGCTTTTGTATATTTTCATTGTATTTATAAAATTCATAATCATTGAAAATAATCACCTTAATTTCAGTAATAAGAATTTTGCAATGCAACTCCTCTAGTTTATGTCTCTACCAATTTCTAATATAGAATTTGATACTTTCATGGTTTAGGAAAATGTGTTATTTATTATAATTTTATTCAAACGGTATGCTTAAGTACATGAAAAAATATTGCAATAGAATTTTAAAATTAACTTTATAATTTTTTAAAAGCAAATAACTTACCAATTAAAAAAATGTTAAATGTGAATACAAGTTATTTACAAGATCCTGTACACCACAAACGATGTATATATAAGCTCAGTGAAGTACTTAGTAGATGAAAGATTTGAAAGTCGTTTTTATATGGAAATATGAGCATGATGCTCATGATGCTATTTTCTGAGTATTCAGTTAATTATTTTTCTAAGAGTGCTTTTTCTAAGAGCAAAGTAGATCCAGAGTTGCAAACAAAGGCTAAATAATCTTACTTAAAGGCCACAAAATTTTTGCAACCATCTAACGTAAAAAGTATACAATGTAATTTGATTTGGGGAGAAAATATATTAATCCAATTATTGTTCCAAGAGACCTGCCCATTATTAGTTTGAAAAAATATGATCTTAAATCTGTATGGAACAAATGGAAATCTGCAAAGAAATTCATCCCAACCCTAAATATGGGTGATTTTCCTGTCATTCATTTTATTATTGAGGTAAGAGCAGGACTAGAAACAGAAGACAAAAATGTCAGAATAAAGTAATTTTAAGAAAAAGGAAAAAAAAAACAAGGTATAATCTTCGAACAAATAAGATTAGGAAGCGGATAACAGGGAAATGCTAAATAAAATCTGTACAGTAAATATAACTGAATTCATACCTTTTTTTCTAATTCTTCCTTGTGCATGTTTATATTGAGGCTATAGAGCATTTCTCTAGAGGGGATATTGCCTTAACAGATCACCCCAAACCTGTGGCATATAAGACTAGAATTTTTCATTTTTGATAATTTACTCTAAGGGCACAATTTTTCAAGAAAGTTTTATTTGTGGGTATGTAATCTTTCGGTTAAATTAGGCCAAGTGCAATAAGTGATCACAATGATTTCCTTTCACTTATTGTTTAGATGTGCTTTTAAAATATTTTTCACTTAACTGTCAGATCCTCCAATTTATTCAGGAATTTTGCTCTAAATTTCCAAAACTTTATATTATTTTTGCAAAATCTCTGAAAATGAGGGCTAAATCCTGATAAAATGTTATACTATCATTTGTAGATTTATCTGTTATTTTAAAAGGTTAATCAAATGCTTATTAATAGTGTTTCTTCATTTAGAGTATAAGTTTTTCTAGGTCTATCCAAGTGGATCTTAAGACTTGGAATATGTTACTTTCTCTTGATCAGACAGTAGTGACTTCTTAGTCAATAATACTCACTGTGAACATGTATCTTCCACATTTTCCCACTCAGAACAGGAATGTTTTAACGAATTACTGAGCCTATTGAACGGTTTTTTGAAAACATTTTATCATTTGAAACATGTATCTCCTAATAAGAATGTTTTTAATTAAAAAAAGTTCTAATTTGTATTGCAAGCCCTCCTCCTAATTTAAACTTTTATACAGATATTAAATCATTGATTCTTCTAAGATCTCAGCATCAAGATAGGTCACATTTCAAAAGATAACAAAAACTGAAGGTTACACTGGTTGTCTACAGTCACAGTAAGATAAAGCAAGAGGTTCCAGAAGGGTAACACTAAATTCCATTCACTAGCATCTTCCTCACTCATGTTCCCATAAAACAGTAACTAAACTAAATAATATATAACAGTGTTAATAAATGGCATTTTCAAGAAATTTCAACTAATAAGGAAGGGTATGAGAATAAGATTAGTTTTGTTTGACTAATTATAACTATATCCTGAAAATATTTACATATTTTCTAAGAAATAAAGTTTTTCTTAGAATTGTTTTTAAAGCAAATTTCCCTAAATATTAATGTAGCAATAATCCTAAAAGTAAATCAGAAAATAAAACTTTATCACTTGAGTAAATTTTATTCATAATGAGGTAAAGTTTTA
The DNA here is from genome assembly GCF_037043125.1 of Eumetopias jubatus. NCBI lineage: Eukaryota > Metazoa > Chordata > Mammalia > Carnivora > Otariidae > Eumetopias > Eumetopias jubatus. Next base: position 21,207,305 of record NW_028274818.1, on the reverse strand, counting down.
AAATTTTTTCTATAGGGTTATGTTATATATAGCAACACAGGTTGTTAAGACATTAATCATAATTGAGGATTACTATGAACTACAAAAGTATACATGTTCACAATTTGTTTTTCTACTCCTAAAGCAATCATGTAGATACATTATTTCCTAATACCTAAAAAGATAAAAGTCTTGAATAATTTTATTTTACCTCCTACTCTTGTGAGTCATGTCTTCCCATTCTGTGGGGAGATGAATTCTGGAATGGGGATGAAGAGTCCAAGATGGCTAGATCTAGTACTCCAAAGCCATACTATTTTAGACCTTGCCTAACCTACACTTAATAATCTTTTAAATTTCAGATTTTCTTCTTCTTTAAATTTTACCCTAATCCATTTAATTAGATGTACCTAAATACTTCAAAAAGGTCACATCTAATCTTCTCTGATTGATTAGCTTGTGAACATCTAAAAGCACTATAGGAACAGTACGTAAGTGAAGGAAATAAAACTTTTATGCTATATTCCAGTTAACATTTCTATTAGGAATAAAAAGTTAGATCATGTTATTTTTAATTTAAGATCTTGAGTTTACTTAGAAACTTCAAAAACTATTATATAATTTTACTAGGCTCTTTAAACTTTAAGTTCAATCTGAACATATTTTAATGTTATCAAAAGGAGCTAACACCTTACATCCAATGTTTGACAGAGGGTCAAAAAACAATGACATCAGAAGCAATGTATGGGGGTGGTGGTATGCACATACTACTTTGTTGACAAAAAAATCTCAGGTAAATCACAATGTTTACTAATTGCTACCAGTTGCCTTGAAGGAATGACTCATAGCAGAGCCAGCATTAATGTCAAATAAGGTTGAAAGGGACATTTTGTCACTTCCAGAGCCCAAATTTCTCATGAAACAAAATATCTTCACAAATCGTAACGCTACTGAAGTCCCCTTTGCCCTCAAAACAAAACCTCAAACTCCTAACCACAGAAGGCTATAATTTACATTTACTAGTTTGACTTTTCACATGACAGCAAGAAGGGCTTTATAAATCCTCAGTAAATCATTATTATGAAAAGAACACATAAAAATTGAAATTTTATGTTATCTTAAACAACCATGATATAATTATGAGCAAAAATATTGGCATTTCAATAGGTTAAGCCTCCCCAGAAAGAAGGGACATTTGCTCAAGAAAATAATGCACTTCAGTGTAATGAAAAGGAAGTTTAATTATACACAAGTAAAAAAGAAAAAAAATTTTCTTACAGACTGGTTAGTAGTAATGTTACTCAAAAGTTGCCTTTGAAACGTGAAAGACCTAGCTTGCTTTATTATTATTTTTTTTACACTATCAAAAAAGAATGTCTTGCCACAAATGAATAATGGACAGAGAGATATGTCATTGACATGTTTACAATTAGGAAATAACTAAACCCACTGACAACTGACTAAAAAAATAGTTAATTAGAATATTTATTTTCAAGTAAGGAAAAAGCTAATCTGGTTACAGTTGAGATTTTAATTATCATACTTTTAGATTTATGAGTGGGGGAGTTAAATGCTTAAAAGTTTGTTGTTTTCATTTGGTAGGACTATGAAAAAAAGAAAAAGTGTGGCTACACCTGGCTATGTTGTTATATTTTAGCACAAACTGTCAAGTCATGCCCCCACTCACAGCAATAAAATGCACAAAAACAAAAAGCAAACCAAACAGACTTCCTCACCTGACACAAACTTCTCAGGGGTTTTTCCACTATTTTTCTGGTTAATGTAACAATCCTACAAGTGTAAATAAAATATCAAAGCATCTTTTTCACCCAGTAAGAAAGCTGCTAGTTATGTGATCTTAGAAAACTCCAAGGAATTTGTAAAACTTGTTCATAATTTAATCAAATGTCTTTTTTTTTTTTTAAAACTGCTTGGTATAAAAATTTACATATGAATTTCATATTCCATCACAGTTACATGGTCCAGTGCATTTCGGAGTATTTGGACATTATCATAGCTGTCCTTTCCCAATGCAAACATTTAAAAAAACTTTTAAGCACTTTTCAAACAAGTGACATGATAAGGAACTACTTACTTTTGGCTCTTACTTCTTTTACGTACAAATGTGATTATTCACCACAGCAAAACTGTTTGACTATTTTACAGTGTCTATCAACAAGAAGTTCTCTGTTAGATAGAGGGAGCTACAGTGTATTTTGAAGCTATTTCCCAAGAGCTAGTTTAGTAGACAGAAAGAACTTTGGGCTCATCTTTTTTTTTTTTTTTGGTAAGGTAAATTTTCCATTATGCACATACTATACTATCATCTTACCATCTTTCATTGGATTAAGATTAGCTGGGAAGTAGCTACATACTTTTAGTGAGATCACTGATGGCAACGGACCTCTTAGATCATGCTGGTGCTTATGGTTAAATCACATCTAATGTGAAATTTCGAATTACATCCAGAGCTCCAGTATCAAAGCCACACATATCCAACATGCCTCTATCATCTGGGTCTGCAATGGTAAAACCATTTGACGTCATTCCACAAACAATCAATTTAGCTGGAATGTCCATTTTCTGTAGGAAAAGATCAAAATACATATTTTAAAAATTTATGTAAGCAAAAGCAAATAACCTCCGAAATTAAAACACTTCAAATTCTATCACAACTTTTCATTTCAAAGTCTTATTTTTTTCTCCCCATAAAATTGGTTAATCTTTCAGGGTCAGACTCTGTGATCTTCAGAACAGGAATGTAAACAGCCTGCCTGAAATTCCCACTTCTCTGTTCCATGGGCCATAGAATGCATTCTTTTTTTTTTTTTTAAGATTTTATTTATTTATGTGACAGAGACACAGCGAGAGAGGGAACACAAGCAGGGGGAGTGGGAGAGGGAGAAGCAGACTTCCCCACGGAGCAGGGAGCCTGATGAGGGGCTCAATCCCAGGACCCTGGGATCATGACGTGAGCCAAAGGCAGACGCTTAACGACTGAGCCACCCAGGCGCCCCCATAGAGTGCATTCTTTTTTTTTTTTTTAAGATTTTATTTATTTATTTGAGAGAGCGAGAATGAGAGAGAGAGAGAGAGCACATGAGAGGGGGGAGGGTCAGAGGGAGAAGCAGACTCCCCGCTGAGCAGGGAGCCCGATGTGGGACTCGATCCCGGGACTCCAGGATCATGACCTGAGCCGAAGGCAGTCGCTTAACAACTGAGCCACCCAGGCACCCTAGAGTGCATTCTTATGCAGCCTAGACTTTCTACTTATGAAACCTGTCAGGACATTTGGGGGCATCAGATATATTTTTACCAATATATGAAACACTGGGGCAGTGTGTGTGGGTATATATAAAGAAATATTTCCCTGCGATTATCAACTTTTGGTCTATAGTTTTGTTATATATACATGTCACATGTAAGAACTTGTTCTCTACAGCTATGACTTTAGGTTAAAATAATTGAATTTTGGAGAAAACCCAATAACCACTGAGTATACAATATGCCAGATACCATAATGAACTCGTTAAGTAACTTATCTAATGTAATTGTTATAACTCTAAAAGATTAGTACTGTTAAATACTATGACATGTATCAGTTAAATAATTTGCATAGGTCCACAGTTAGTAAAAGAGAAAGACCCAGGACTCAGAATCCAGGTTGCCTTGACTACAATTTCTATTCTCTCCCTTTTTCTCAAACTTAACATACATTAGAATCCCCAGGAGGGTTTGTTAAAACATAATCCCACTGTCTCAGTTTCTATTTAGCAGGTCTCCCATGGGGTCCAGGCATTTGCAATTCTAACAAGGTCCCAGGCTAAGCCTGCTGATAGGAAAACCCCAATCTGAGAACCAGAACTCCTGAAGTTCTAGTTCTCATCATACTAGCCACAATTCAAGTGCTTGATAGCCATATGTGACTAGTGGTTACCACACTGGATACTGTAGATAAAGAACATTTCCATGATTTCAGAGAGAGCACTGATGAGAACACAGAAATAGCCATACAACTTAAAACACAGATGATAGCTTTGCTTTAACTTTATGTAGTGCTTTAACAAAATTAATAAATGATACTTTAATTTTTCAAGGAGCACAATGAATTATTAAAAATTCAGAGTTAAGGGAAAATATTTTTATTATTGCCAAAAATATTTTGCAGAGGATATTTTAGTAATGTCTAGAATTGGGACTAGTTGAAATAAACCATGTATGTATAGCCAATATTTTTTATTTCAAGTACTGTTGAACTGGCATATCCCTATACAAAGGTACAGAACTATCTTCAGTATTTTTTGGAAAAACAAGATGGATATTTGAGAACTAAGTCTTATTTGGGGTGAGAAAGAATATTAGAATTTTACCTTTCGATACTCCCTGAGAGCAATAGCAGGATGGACACTTCCAGCAAAAGTCTCATTATCAGTGAAGACAATGAAGACATCAGCAGCTGTGTTTGTCTTTTGAGCCCAGATCATTGGAAGAGAGCAATCAGTTCCACCTGCTGGGATCTAACTCAGAACAAAAACATGGATAAGAATAAAAGTGTCCTAGTTTCCATACTGAGATGTCTGAAATAATTAAATACTTAAAAATACTATTTTTTACATTATCACTTTGCCTACAGCTAATACACAGACCTTCTCAAAGCATGTGTATATATTTATTATTTTGTGCTCATGGGAAAACTGAGATAAAACTATTTGTTCTCATAAACTTATTAATATCAGGCATAACATCAAAATAAGATTATTACATAACACGTTAAGTAAACTTAATAAAACAGTTCCTTACCTGATTCATAGCCATTAAAACCTGTTGTAATGTCATATCTGTAGTCACTGGACATGGTACCATTTCATCTGAAAAAGCAACTACATAAGAATCTTTTTCTGTTCGTGTGACAACCTGAAAAATTCAAAGATGGTACTTTTCAGCAGATTTGGGTGAAATAAACACAGTATCTTGAAGTTCATAAAACTTCATCTTTAGAAAATATTTAATTTGGGGTGCCTGGGTGGCTCAGTTGGTTAAGCGTCTGCCTTCAGCTCAGGTCATGATCCCGGGGTCCTGGGATGGAGCCCTGCATCGGGTTCCCTGCTCGGTGGGGAGTCTGCTTCTCCCTCTCCCTCTGCCCCTCCCTCCTACTCCATGCTCTCTCACTCAAATAAAATCTTTAAAAGAAAAGATACTTATTTTATTTCTAAACTTACTTTGTTTTGGAACTACACAGTAACAGTATAGCTTTCAAAGTACTTTCACAAACTGTTACAAAGCAATTGGTTCTCATAACTATCCTTTGAAGCAAACAGAGTATATGTCCTTCTCATTTTATTAAATAAAGAATAAAGCCACAGAAGAGAAGTGACAGAGTCAGGCTAGAACCAAAGTCTGTTATTCTTAGTTCCTGATTTTTTAACTTCTGTATTTATTAATAATTTCTCTAAGCATTATCTACTTTCTCAACAATACATTATTTAATATTTGATAAAATTAAAATTTCTATTGTTATTAGACATGCTTTATAAGTATTACCTACAATACTGTATGCATACAGTATACTTAAAACTTGTTTTTTTTCCTTGAGAGAAAGAGAGAAAAAGCACGCACATCAGTGGGGAGGGGCAGAGGGAAAGCGACAATCTTAAGCAGGCTCCATGCCCAGTGTGGAGCCCGATGTAGGCTCAAACTCACTACCCTGAGATTGTGACCTGAGCCAAAATCAAGAGTTGGATGCTTAACTGACTGAGCCACCCAGGCTTAAAACTTTGCTTATGAAGCAAAATGACAAAAGCGAGTGAAAACGTAATCCTGATCATACCTAACTTTATAGTTTTGCCCCACATTAAACATTTTTTAGGGTGGCAAAAATTCTAAATTGTCTTAGTGTTCTCACCATGCACATTGCTGCAGCAACTGTGCTAGCATTGAGTACACTACCCAAAACTCTCTGGTTCATAGAAGCACTGACATCAATAGCCAGCAAGAAACGCTTTCCAGTTGGCTCCACTGTCTGAAAAAAACAAAACAAAACGAAACAATCATTAAAAGCAATCACAGAAATTACAATTAGATTCCTAAAAATCATTATTTACTCATCTTTCACTTGAGAGACTTCTAAGATAAAAGATGTGATTTTTGATTTACCAATTAATTGACAAGTACTTGAAAATGCTTAGCTTTTACTAGAGGGGAAAAACAAAGGAAATAAGATAGCCCACTTAGTAATTTTATTTAAAGAAGTTACCATATTCCTGTTTTCTTTTTTAGAAATCATTCCTCATAAAGTAAACTGAGAATTTCTAGCAAAATGTTTGTGGTAAAATATAAATAACATAAACTGCTTTTAAATCATTTTTAAGGGTACAATTTCATGGCATTAAGTACATTTACAATGGTATGTAACCACCACTATCTATTTCCAGAACCTTTTCATCATCCCAAATAGAAACTCTGTATCCATTAATAACTCCCCATTCCCATCCCCCCTTAGCCCCTTGCAACTGTTTTACTTTTTTATGAATTTGCCTATTCCAGATACCTCATATAAATGGAATCATATAATACCTGTCCTTTAGTATCTGGCTTATTTCACTTAGCATAATGTTTTCAAGGTTCATGTTGTAGCATGTTTCAAAATCCATTCCTTTTTAAAGCTGAATACTCCACTGTATGTATATACTGTATTTTGTTTATCCATTCATCTCTTGATGAACACTTGGGTTGTTTCTACCTTTTAGCTATTGTGAATAGTGTTCCTATTATCATTCATTTACAGGTACATTTGATTCTCTGTTTTCAATTCTTTTGGGTATATACATAGGTGGTGGAAATGCTGGATGGCATGGTAATGCTATGTTTAACTTTCTGAGGAACAACCAAACTTTCCACAGGCCTATACCAGTTTACATTCCCACCAGCAGTGCACTAGGGTTGCAATTTCTCCTATCCTCCCAAAGGCTTGTTATTTCTGCTTTTTTGATAAGAACCAATGATTTGCATTTCCCTGATGACTAATGATGTTGAACATCTTTTCACGTGCTAATTGGCTAGTTGGATATCTTCTCTGGAGAAATATCTTGTTCCAGTACTTTCCCCATTTTTGAATTGTTTTTTTTGTATTTTTACTGTGGAGTTAGAGCACTTTATATATGTTCTAAACATTAAAAAGCTATCAAAAATATATCTACAAATATTTTCTCCTATTCTGTAGGTTATCTTTTCATTCTCTTGATAGTGTCCTTTGATGCACAAAAGGTTTATTAAATTTTGATGAACTCCAATTCATTTACTTTTCCTTTTATTGCCTGTGCTTTGGTGACATATGTAAGAATCTACTGCCAAATCTAATGTCGTGAAACTTCCACTCTTATGTTTTCTTCTAAGAGTTTTATAGTTTCAGCTCTTAGATAGAGGTCACTGGTCCACTTTAATTTTTGTATGTGGTGTAATTTAAAGAGGCAAGTTTGTTCTTTTAACGTGGTTATCCAGTTTCCCCAGCACCATTTTTTGAAGACCAGCTTTTCCTGCGTTAGCCTGTTTTGACACTCTTGTCAAAAAGCAATTGATCACACGTGTGAGAGTTCATTTCTAGCCTCTGCATTCTATTCCATTGGTCTATGTATTTGCTTTATGCCAGTACCACACGGTTGTGATTACTGTAGCTTTATACTGTTTTGAAACCCTTAAGTTTGGAAGTGTGAGTAGTCCAACTTCATTCTTTTTCAAGATTGGTTTTTTTTTTTTAAATATTTTATTTATTCATTTGACAGAGAGAGAACAGAAGTAGGCAGAGCGGCAGGCAGAGAGAGAGGGAGAAGCAGGCTCTCCACGGAGCAGGGAGCCCGATGCAGGGCTTGATCCCAGGACCCTGGGATCATGACCTGAGCTGAAGGCAGATGCTTAACCGACTGAGCCAAGATTGGTTTTGTTATTTGGGGGTCCCTTGAAAGTCCACATAAATTTTACAGTGGGTTCTATTTCTGCAAAACATGCCAGAGGAATTGCACTGAATGTGCAGATTGTTTTGGGTAGTACTGTCATCTTAACAAGTCTTCCAAACCATGTCTTTCCCCCCATTTATTTATGTCTTTTTAAACTTCTTGCAGCAATGTTTTATAGTTTTCAGTTTATGAATCTTGCACCTTCATAGTTTATTCCTAAGTCTTTTTATTTTATTTTATTTTTTTGATACTACTGTAAGTGGAAATGTTTTCTTAAGGCTAATCAAAAGCTAAATCCTTTGGATTGTTCATTGCTAGTATATAAAAATACTAATGATTTTAGTATTTTAGAAAAACATATTGGTTTTATATCCTGCAACTCTGGATTTGTTTGTTGGCTCTAAGCTCTCTGTGAATTCTGTAGGCTTTTCTCCTTATAAGATCATGTCATCTGAGAACAGAGATAATTTTTCGTCCTTTCCAATCTGGATGCCTTTTATTTATTTTTCTTGCCTAACTGCTAGAACTTCCAGTACTTTGTAGGACTAAAGCGGAAAAAAGTTGGCATTTTTGTCTTGTTCTCTAGATTTAGGAGAAAAGATTTCAATCTTTCACCATTGAATATAATGATAGCTCTGGGTTTTTTATATATGGCCTTCATCATGTTGAGGAAGTTCATTTCTATTCCTAGTTTATTGTTTTTTTAAATCATGAAATGGTACTGAATTTTGCCAAATGCTTTTTCTGCATTGAGATCGTGTGACTGTCCTTTCATTCTATTAATGTGATGTATTACATTGATTTTGTATATTGAAGATAAATTTCATTTGTATAATCCCTTTAATTTGCTGAATTTAGTTACTATTTTGCGGAGTAACAAGAAAATTTTAAAGCCAAAAACTTTAACTTATAGCTCTGATGTAGGATTTTCAGTCCTAAAAAAAAAATCACTTCCCACCAAGACAGAGGAGATCCACTACTGATTAAGAGAATGACAGAGGACCAAGTCAAAGGACTCTACAGGAATAAAAAATTTTAAATTTGGTATCTTAAAACTTAACAAAATGATTTTATGATTGGGTATTGTCCATAGGTAAGGAGAAATTCTTTACTCATAAACTTAACAATGTTAATTATATATCCACATTTACATGAACTATGGAAAAACAAATGAGTATCTAATAAAAAATGGTTAAACTACTAGTATCATCTTTAAAATGTGTTTTTATAAAATATATCAAGTCCCAACTGAGTCATTTGTTATAAAACAAAAGTCAAACCATTACCTTAAATGTTTTATAAAAAGCAGCATCCAAAGCTTTCAAAATTTCCTCATCAGGGCGCCACTTTAGTTTTCCTCTGAGACCATGACCTGTCTTATAAGTTTCTGATGCAATTAAAACATGAAACGGATGTATACGAGCCTAGAAACAAGAAAGATACAGAAAGTAAATGCAAAATTCAAGTGAAAGATAGTCATTATGTGTCTTAGGTTTTGTTACTGTAGCTAATAAATATATTTCATAGAGAAAAAACAAAAACGAGGACATAGATTTCAGAGTTAAATGAAATCTGGTATGATAAAAGTATCCAAGTCTCAGAACATCTGAAACTGCACTGGCTACATTTCCAAAATTTAGGAGGTGACTTTTTCAATTAGTAGTAGCTAACAAAGGTAATGCTTACCTTTTTCTTTTCTTTTCTTTAAGATTTTATTTATTTATTTGAGAGCGTGCACGCTCACACACACACACACAAGCGGGGGGGGGGCAGGAGGGAGGGGCAGAGGGAGAGGGAGAGGGAGAAGTAGGCTCCCTGCTGAGCAGGGGGATCTGAGGAACCCGGGATCATGACCTGAGCCAAAGGCAGATGTTCAACCGAGCCACCCAATGCTTACCTTTTTTAACAGTTTTTCATTACACAGTTTTTCACATACTAAAGATACTTCTGAATTTCCTGGTTCAAGCACTGAATTAGCCGTCATCTTTCCTAGATTCCTTAGTAATGTGGTAAGAGGCATTTCTTGTAACAAAGCCTTCCATACCTATTGAAGTGACACAGGTAGAAATATAAGAAATTAAGGGCAAATGAATCAGTATAATAGTGGTATCAATAATAATATTACTAACATATTCTTTAAGGCTTTCTTTTGGGGTTCTAAGTATTTCCTAAATAAAAAGATTTGTACATTGGTTAAAGGCTTATCAAATTAATTTGCTCTTTACTAGAGTAAGAAAGTAAAGTATATTTTATGAAGGAACTGCACAGAATTTTATTTATTTTTAATTAGCAAGGCAAATTAGCCAGCCTTTATGAAGCAGAAATAACACTTAACTGAATGCCAACTACATCTGGGCACTGTATTAAGTATTTTAAATAAATATTAATTTCAAGGTATTAATTACATTTTTGTTAAAAAGAACTGATGTTACCCATCTTATAAATTACATATCTTAAATTTTATACATATCACATCATAAATTTTAATACGTAATACAAACCACAAATTACTCACATGTTTAATCACATGCTATAATATACTTACCTCTTTAGACTTTAAATGATTTGTTAGAAGATGTTCCCTAACTAATTTATGCTCTTCTATTAGATGAATGACTTCCAGTTCATCTTTTGTGCGTTTCACTTTCTCTACAGCCTCCAGATACTTTAATAATTTTTCAGTCTCCACAGAAAGTGCTTTTTCTTTATACAATTCATGGACTTCTTTCCAGCCCTTTGTAATATATTTGGTCACAATAGCAAGTCCTTTAAGAAAATAAAGAATTGAAATGGCATGAGAATTTCTGGGTGAAAAAGAAAAACAGAACATGTTTACTGAGAATGAAATAACTAGATACAGAGGAGCTAAACTCTACACTGTGAGGCTACTTTCTATGATATAAAAAAGACATTTAAGCCAATGGAGTCAAATAATTTTGTTTATTCCATCATAATCGTTTTAATATGAGGCTCTGGAAAAAAATCTCCTATATTCTAAGTCATTTTATTATAGAGTTTTTTTCTTTTTTGAGACACCAGCATTAGAAACTTTGGTAGACAATACCTATCTCAGGTCTACAATCTCAGAATGATTCACAAAGTACAGATCTGTCTCAAATAATCTATTCACTTGTCCCTTTCCACTACTAAATAAATAAACATTTACAAGTAGCAGAGATAAGTGGAAGTGGACAGGTAGGTAAGTAATTCGTTTTTTTTTTTAAATAAATGAGAAAGTATTACAGGCCAAACTAAAGGAAAACAAGGTGTTCATTTCTTTTGTAATTTCTTTTAATAGTGGAAAGAACTTTGGATTGGGGTGCTGAGGAAGCTTGGGTTCTAGCCTACATTTTATCAATAACTGGCTGTGTGACCAATCTGGGCCTTAGCTTTCACTTCTGTAAAATGGGGAAGAGGATGTTTGAGTTATCAGACTCAAAGAGGCCTATGGGGTAAATGTTGGTAAAATAAATAAATGGCACAGGTCATGTAATAGAGAGTGGTTAAGATGATGGAACGAACTAAAGAGTACAACCTACTAATGTTTTAGCGAAATTTTGGCTTAGTGCTACCAAATAAAGTATTTTCAAGCTAGAATAGGTATTTTTATGTGATGTCTTCTGATTTTTTTAAAGTGATGTTAGCAAAGAATTCATTTTTTCCTTAAAATATTGTGCAGGCGAAATAAAATCCATCCTTAAGGCAGAGTGAGACTATGTGTTATCTCTGGACTCTAAATAATTTGATCAAAAGTCAATACTAATATGTAGGGACTTCTAAAGTATTCTGACTCTTGCTAACATCCAGTTTTTAGTACAGAATTTTATATTGTCTTAAATTACTAAATGTTTTGTATGTGAGCATGTCTTCTATTTTGTCTTTCCAACTAAAATATAACTTCCTTAAAGGCAGGCTTATTATTATTTTTATCTTACTCAAGTTCTATGTTGGCCACACAGTAAGTATACAATAAATACCTGATTAATTAAATTACATTTTGATGTGTTTCATCTGTTTCAAATACACATTTCAGTTAAAGTATTCCAATATTACTTATTTTGGAAGCTTAGAGTTTCTTTCCAAATTCTTTTCACTCTGAGAAGCCTAGGGATCTCTTACACCTGAACATGTTGCTATTACTACAAGATTTTAAGTATGAGTTCTGCCCTCAAAAAGTTTAGAATTAAAGAATACTGTCTGTGGGAGCAAGTTTAGGGAACATCTACTAATTCCTCATTTTATAGAACAAGAATTCAAAACCCAGAGTAACTATCTGCACAAATTCAGAAACTACTTTTTCCAATTATAACTAGCACTTAGGTACACACCACCATGTAGTGTCTCAAGAGACAAAGCTGGATCCCTACATTCTTCTTATACTGAATTAAAGATTTAAAAACAAAAAATTAAAGCATGAATATGTTAGAGAAAAAAACAGGTAAATATTTTTATGACTTTAGGTTGGAAAAGGCCATTCTAAACCTAACACAAAACAAAAATCTATGGGGTGCCTGGGTGGCTCAGTTGGTTAAGCGACTGCCTTCGGCTCAGGTCATGATCCTGGAGTCCTGGGATCAAGTCCCGCATCGGGCTCCCTGCTCAGCAGGAGTCTGCTTCTCCCTCTGACCCTCCCCACTCTCATGTGCTCTCTTTCTCTCTCAAATAAATAAAATCTTTAAAAACAAAACAAAAAAATCTATGAAGAAAAACAGTCAAGTTTCATTACATTAAAATTCCAAACCTCAATATGCCAGAAACCCCCATCAAAAAAAACTGAAAGACAAAGAAAAAAAGGGGGGGAATGCGCATGATATGTATATAATATGAAGTTATAAATTCCTATGTGTCCCAAGTTCTTAGAACAGCGCCCATCCATTTGGTGCTCAATAAGTATTTGTTGAATGAATGAATGGTGACAATCAATATTAAGATAAGCAACTCAATGGAAAAAAGGACAAAGATATACTCAAAAAATTACATATAATCAACATATGAGAAGATGAACATTTGCCCACAAATTCAATAAGATATAATTTTTCACCTATCCTCTTGGCAGAGATTAAAAAACACTGGTAATAGTCGGTGTTGAAATGTGGAGAAACCGGCCACTTCTATATACTCTGTGGGTTTACCCATTATATAAATATTTACATTATGCAAGTTTTTTCACTGTAGCAGTTTTCTAATAGTATAAGAAACCAGAAGCTATTTCACTGTCATCAGTAAGAGACTAGCTAAATTACAGTATATTCATACAATGGTATATAAGCAACTATTTCTACTGACTTGAAGAAATATCAATATGCTTTTAACTGAAACAAAGAAGGTATATAAAAATTTAAAACACTGTATGTTTAGGAGTCATATACAACACATAACAGTGATTTCTTTTGAAGGGCAGGACTCCTACTTTCTGCATTATATTTTTATGTATTATCCAGCTATTTTAAAACAAACATATAATTTCTAATAAAAAACCAAAATACAAATGGGTTTGTTTATATAACTATTTGCAATAATTTACTGTTTAAATTTCATTTTAAAAAGGCCACTCATAATAAAATGGATAAATGAGGAATTAATGAGGAGCTGTCTTTTCAAGTTTCACTTGTGGTATTAAAAAGGAGCAAATTTTGGAAATGTTATGGAAGTTCATATTTTACATTATTCTTGCCCAAATGTTTTTCTTATTTCCGTTCTAAGAAGGACTAATTATCATACATCCAACTAACTTCTCAAAAGTCTCTTTCCATAGACACAGAAAAACTGCCCCAAGTTACCAGGTCCCCTGGCTGACTGCTTGGAGACAATTAACATCCTGAATTGTTAAGTTCAGCACTATTTCAGGTAGCCTTTAGGTTCCATGGAACATATATCCTAGGAAGACAGGGAGGGAAAAAAATCATAAGGGACTAGAGCAGTATAGCCTGGCTATCTGCCATCTATTGGCTAGGAGCTGTTTTGCTTATTACTACAACTTTAATCATGTCCATGCTGCTTTCATAGTGCATAATCACTTGGATAAGCATTCTAGTTAGCATGGTGACATTTTGAGATTTAGATTAATCTGTATCTGTCATTTGATCCTTGATTAGTAACGTCTGGATTGCCTGTGGTAGGGGTTTAATTCCAGGTTGGCATTAAACATTTGAATTAGTCAACCAATGTGTTTTGAAACTGAAAGGCTCTTTCTAGAAGATATTATATAATTATCTTATGTCAAATAAAAATTTGGTGTTTACCAGATATCTGCATCCTCCCCCAACCCAAAGATCTTATGCTTACCTTCACTGGAAGGTTTAAGATGTGACAATCTTAATAGATCTTTGTGAGACCAGCCATTTCTTTGTTTATACTTTGTAACTGCCAGAGCAAGGGCCATGCCCCCCTTTTCATTGTACCAGTCTGCTATAGCCTTCCGGAGGGCACGACCCCACATGCCACATTTCATGCTTTCCTTCAGATCTTTCTTAAACTGGATAAAAGTAAAGAGATGTGTAGGAATGCGACAAACTTCAGAAACAGCTTTAAATGCTGCTTGTTTTGTGCTTATGTCGGAACACTGAGAACAAATGGCAAGTGCAAAGAGCATAGGCTCTTGCTTTGCGGTTCTGCCTTCTTGACTAAATGACTTTATTTCCTGGATCACTTCACATCCTCTTCCATCTTCAATCAGTCTAATTAAAGCTTCAGCATTTTCAAGGCCCAACTTCTGTTCTTTGATATAATAAGTCCCACCTTCAGAACCAAAACATAAGAATCGGTGTAGTCGATTCATATCAGTGACTTGCCATACATATCCATCTTCAGAATTGGGTATTTGTTTCTCATTCAGTGGTTGCATTTGGTTTACTGATTCCTCCATTTTTCTGTCTTTTAGGAAACCTATCAAAAAGCAAAATGTTATTATAGCTAGAAAGAAAACAGTAAAATTATAAAAAGGAAAACATTTATTAATCTATGCTTTTTGAAATCTGTTACAAAATCTTTGATTTTTTTAAAAAAAGATTTTGAGAGCGTGTGTGTGTGTGTGTGCGCGCGCGCGCGCCAGCGTACACATGCGCACGATGCACACGTGCACTCACAGGGTAGAGGGGCAGAAGCAGACTCCCCACTGAGTGTAGAGTCTGCAGCTCAGGGCTCCATCCCAGGACTCTGAGATCACGACTTGAGCCGAAGTCAGAGGCTTAACCGACCCAAGGTGCCCCTGTTACACAATCTTTTTAACTTAACAGGTATTTTTTTAAGCTCATTAAGTGGTAGCATGATAGCCAGAAGCAACTAAGTTACATTTCTGAGGTACAGTTTGTTGTTTCAGAGACTAAGCCCACAGCTCAGCATGGGGCCTGGGGGCCTAGAAAGAGAATAAAAGGGTTAGGGAGGGCAGCTATGGTAGCTGAGGCTAAAAAAGATCTTACTCCCTTTACTCTCCCAATAACTGGGTACACAGTTTTGGTTGCATATCCAACATCCATTCCTTCCCTCCCCTTTTTTTCCAGGCAGGAAAGTTCTTCAGGGGAGGCTAGCCTTTTCTCCAGCCCTAAGGGATGAATCCTGATTGCTCTAAGCCAGTGGTTTTCAAACTATGTGCATCAGATGTACTTGAATTGCTAGTTAAAACACAGAGTGGTGGGACCCACCCACCATCCCCAAAGTTTTTTTTTTAGATTTTTTATTATTGTTATTTTTTTATTTGACAGAGAGAGTACAAGCAGGGAATGCGGCAGGTAGAGGGAGAGGGAGAAGCAGGCTCCCTGCTCAGCAGGGAGCCCGGATGTGGGGCTGGATCCCAGGACCCCGGGATCATGACCTGAGCCAAAGGCAGATGCTTAACCGTCTGAACCACCCAGGCGCCCCTCCAAAGTTTCTTTTTTAATTCAGTATGTCTGGGGTAAGGCCTATGCATTTGTACTTATCACAAGTTCCCAGATGATGCTCTCATTTCTTTGGCCATGTGAGAAGTATAGGAAAGGGCATGTAACTGGCCACTGTGGCACGTTTAAGTCTGCAGAGAATACTTCTGAGATTTTCTTCACTCTTAAAAGTGGCCTTGGGCTCTTAAAAAGGAATGTTCCCCTTTCTACCTTCAGACATTCATTTACAAGTGATGCTTGGAGTGGTGGGTTAGAGCCACAGGGGAGTCAGTTTATGAAGACACACTAATTTATAAGCACAGAACTGAAAAAAGAAAAAAAATTAAGAATCTGGGTCCCTGCTATCTATGAGCTACCTGGAAATGCCTTACTTACAAATTTCAGAATATATCATAAATGTATCCTTATTGTTTAAGCCATTTGTAAGTTTTCTGTTACCTATGGTTGAGAGCATCCTAATTGATTAAATTCCTATCAACTATGCTCATTTATAGCTTATGTGATCTGTAACTACCTGTGCTTTCCTCCTTCCATTAACCCTAAAGCTACTAGAACTAGCTGTAAGACAGCAATATCCCCTTTCATCCTAACAGAGCAACCATAACCGTCCACTACTTTATCAGTCCACTGCTACTCTTAATACAGTAGAGCTGCTTATCCAGGTGCTCCAAGTCTCCTGCCTATACCATTATAGTGCACTGCACTAGGCTTCTCCCCATGGCAAACAAAACAAAACAATACAACCAACAACAACAACAAAAACTTAACCAGCATTTACTGCATGTTATGTGTAAGACATTAAAGAGATTCCTGTTCAATTAAAAATATTTTTTTTAAATTCCCCCCCATCCCCCCAAAAAGGTTTTTTTCTTGCCCTTAGAAAAACCACATTCTGTTTGGTGAGGCAGAAATATATACATATACAAAGCCAACTGTAATTAAGTGCTTTAATAAAAAAGTACTGTGAGTCAGCAGAGGAGAATAAAATAATGCTGTTTCAATAATACAAGAAGACTTGTGCAGAGAAGGCAAACTGAAAAACTGGTATATTAAGTTTGGGGGAATGTGTTCCAGAAAGGGATTCTGAAATCTTGCTATCTTTAGATTTTAGAAAAAGAACTAAGTATACTGGCACAGCTATATAGAAATGACAGATAAGGTAGTAGCTTAAAGAGCAACACAAGGTAAGACATTTTGTTTTGGGGATGGTACAAGTTTGAACATGTCTATATATTGTGGGTAAGCCTTAAGATGGAATCCTGGTGAATATTAATAATTAAGAGCTAGGGAAAGGGGCACCTGGGTGGCTCGGTTGGGTGTCTGCCTTCAGCTCAGGTCATGATCTTGGGGTCCTGGGATGGAGGCCCACATTGGGCTCCCTGCTCAGTGGGGAGTCTGCTTCTCCCTCCCCCCTGCTCCTGCTCTCTTTCTCAAAAATAAATAAATAAAATCTTTAAAAAAAGAGCTAGGGAGAAAAAGGCCCTTTTTAAAGGAGAAAGAGGAGGAGGGGTACATAGCAAACCAGAACAGTAGTATCATGGACCATAGGGAAGAGAATTTCAAGGAGTCAGTGGCTGGTAATTGCCAAATGCTCAGAGATGAAGTAAAATAACTCGGGAAAATGACCACTGGATTAGCAAACAGTAATGATGAGGAAGGGCAACTGTAGTAGAGTTCTGCAAGAGAGAGCCTGATCACAGTGGTAAGATTAGGAGTATGCGGGCGCCTGGGTGGCTCAGTTGGTTAAGCGACTGCCTTCGGCTCAGGTCATGATCCTGGAGTCCCGGGATCGAGTCCCACATCGGGCTCCCTGCTCAGCAGGGAGTCTGCTTCTCCCTCTGACCCTCCCCCCTCTCATTGTCTCTCTGTCATTCTCTCTCTCTCAAAAAATAAAAAAAAATAAAAAAAAAAAAGATTAGGAGTATGCAATGAGGGAGAGACTTCAAAGGTGGACTACTCTTTTAGGACGGTAACAGAGAAGATGAGAACATGAAGAAAAATCTTTTTACCTTTCTAGATGAGAGGACACTGAGGCTGAAGTTGAATGATTCAATTTGGAGACTGGAAAACAGTAAAGAAAGAATATAACTGAGGGAATGAGATCACTAAAAGCGGAACAGAATGAGCTTTAGAGCGTCCAGGTTGAGACTGGCCTATTGACAGCAAAAGAGGTATCTCCTTCACTAAGGGTGAAGATGGGTTTGAGAAAAGAGAGAAGAATACGGAAACTGAGGAAGTTTCCAATGTGGGAAGTCTGGTATGCAAGGGAGCAATGAGGTTGGGTCTCAGAATGGTGTGGGGATAAATGCATTGGAGAATGGAAACCCTCACATTTTGAATGTGACTGTGGCGGGGGGGTGATTTGGATTGTGTTGGAAATAAACAGCGTCACATTTCAAATAAAGCTCTGGTATAAAGTAGCTTATGTTAAGGCAGGCCTAGGCCTCAGGTGTCAAGTGTAATGATCATATTATATTAGTCATTAGGGACTGATTTATAGTTACCCAGTGCAGTATAGACTGGAACTCCTGGTGCAACGGATGATGCTTCTGCTATTTATTCTTACCCTTTTCAATATGGCTTCTTATCCGCCTTTCAATCAAAAAAACTTTTGAGAATAACAGGCTTCTCAAAGACTGACACCTTAACTGCTAATTCCAGTGGAAAATTTTCTATTATTTTGACTTTTACACTGCATTTGACATTGCTAGCTTCATCTCTAAGCTTTTACAAAAATATCCTTGGGTGGTACTTTAACCTGGCTATTCCTGCTTATTAGCTGTATTTGTTAGATGAATAATATTGAAATGATACTCAATATCAGATTATGCTAATAAAACAGCTTTCCTGAACCAAAATCCAAGAGGTGTGATTTAAAGGTCCCAATCCAAATCTCAAAATTCCCTCTCCTCCAAATTCTTTCCCTTGTTATTATTCTTTGTGAGTATGTCTAGCTAATATTAGTTCCTTTAAGAGCAGGGATCTGGTTTAGTTATGTATCCCTTCTCTGAACCTAGAGCACCACTAAGTAATACATACTTGAGGATAACTAAGCAGTATTAAAGTGATTTTCTGAACCATCTAAGAATCATGTATGACTGGTTTTTCTCTCCTGTAACATATTTATTTTGAAAATAAGACTCAACGTGTGCAATTAAAAATGTAATTCAAGCCTTTAAGATAAATTCTGTAATCAAGAAAAAATATACTATATACAGGTAGTGGATATACAATCAAGAAAAATTAAACATGAAAAAGTTACAAAGAGGAAGTAATAAGTACGGAGTAAAAATGTCTTTTGAGCAGAACAGTATCTCTTTGTAAATTTTTCTAATATATTTAATATGAGGTATTCAACTTATCTTTTGTTGAGCAAGCAGAAAAATGAACTTTTAAATCTAGGGTAGATGCTTAAAAGCAATCCCTAAATGTAATCCTTGTAATCCCTATTACAAGAAATGTAGTTACTTACTCACTGCTTTATCAAAGGAATCTTACTCTTGTATATATTAAAAACAACCACGAAGACCTACCCTTTAAACATTTCTGCAGGAAAAAAGGCTCAGCTTTTCACATGCTTTGGTGACTATTCTTTCCAGGTGCAACATAAAACAGTGGAACAGATCACATGAATGGCCCTTCTCTACTCATTTGTATAAATTTGCCAGAATCAAATTTTTAAAAGTGAAATATGAAAAGCGGAATGGCAGCAGTTCTAAGCTACTCTCCTTGTCCCTAAGTGCTGATATATAAATTAACTTTAAAATTGGCTGGGTGATAAGACAGTGGTATAATAAAGAGTATCTAGTTTTTGTCCATGTTTCTTGGCAGGGCTTCAAAAATCCTTGGAATTTCCAGATTGATAGGAGTCTTTGTTATGCTAATGTGGCAATTCATTCTGGGCTTCAGGATGGGGGAGGGTCACCGGAAAGCCCAATCATTTGATTAAAGAGTTGGAATTCTGGGCCAGATCAAACACCCCAGGAGGGGTGTAGGGTCCAAGGCTGGGCTCAACCACATAGTCAACCAGTCACAATCAATCATGCCCCATGATAAAATCCCATGTACAAACTCTGAACATCGAAGTTCAGTGGAGCTTCCTAACTGGTTAAGAAATTGATGTGCTGGGAGTATGAACTACCAGGATTCAACACAGAGGGTATTCCCTCTCCTGCCTCTAGACTTTGGCCTATATGTGACTTCCACTTGGCTGTTCCTGAGTCATATCCTTTATATTAAAACTATAATCATAAGGATAGTGCTTTTAGTGAGTTATGTGAGTCATTCTAGTGAATTATCGACCCCAGGGGGGTTGTGGGAAGACTTACTGTATTTGGTTGCATAGACTAGGGACCCTACTCTAGCTGGTGTCTGAAATAAGGGCAGTCTTGTTGGGGATCTTGCCCTCTAACTTGTGGCATCTGAAGCTAACTCTGGAACTGAAATGAATTGCAGGACAGAGTCTGTGACAGAGAAGTGATCTCAAAACAGACACCAAAGGCAAAAGTAACAAAAGAAAAAAAAGATAAACTGGATTTCATCAAAATTTAAAACTTGTGTTTCAAAGAATACCACCAAGAATGTGAAGAGATCCCATGGAATGGGAGAAAATAGTTGCAAATCATACCATAAGGAACTTATATCTAGAATATATATTAAAAAAACCCTCCTAACTCAATAATAATAAAATAAACCAATTAAAAAACAGGCAAAGCATCTGAGTAGGCACTTCTTCAAAGATACACAAATGGCCAATAAATACATAAAAAGATGCCGAATATCAGTACTCATTGATGTGGAGAACAAAGGAGAAAGAAATACAGAAAAAATTAAATTTCCTTTGCAGCCCATTGACAAGTACTTGGGACAGGCAGAGAGAACTTGGTTATCAAGGAGCTTAGGTAGCTGTCTCAACGTTAATAAGGCAAAAGGCAACCTTAGCCTGACATTAGCCCAACCTCCAGGATCCTATCACAATCCTTTTGAAAATTTCCTTTATCTCTATCCCCTTCCTCCAGATATATGTTAGCAGTCATCCTCCAAGCATCTGGCCTCCTGATATACATCTGAGTCTTGTAACTAAGGTTTTATTAGACAGTAATAAATGACATTTTCCTAACAGCTAGCCCCTCAAGGTCCTGGAAACCTTGCTTTAAGTCTCCCTAACACCTTCCCAATTTGAAAGTATATAATCAGCCACTCCTCACAACCCCAATTCAGCTCTTTCTGCCCACGGGTCCTGTTCCTATGGTTAAATAAAACCACCCTTTCTGCACTAGAGACATTTCAAGAATTCTTTCTTGACTGTTTGCTCCTGAACCCCAACAGTTCATATCACTCATCAGGGAAATGCAAGTCAAAACTGAAATGAGATACCACTTCACACTCACTAGGATGGCTACAATGAAAATGACAGTAAGTGTGGGTAAGGATCTGGAGAAATTAGAACCCTCATACATTGCTAGTGGTAATGTAAAATGATGGATCACATGGTAACTCTATATTTAACCTTCTGAAGAACTGCCAGACTCTTCTCTGAAGTGGTAAGGGGTTTCTTTTTGGTGTGGTGAAGATGTTCTGAAACTAGATAGTGGTGATGGTTACACTGATAGGGAAACTGAAGGGAGTCCATGAAGAACTGCTTTTTTGCTCCCTTTCCTGCTTCTACTCTTGCTAGGACCTGCACCCCCACCTTATACATGTATGCCTTATACTTATGGTACAAATAATGTATGCCCTTCTTATAAGGGTCCAGGAGTTAATGATTTCTTTGGAGTCTTCATTACAATAAATAGGAGTGACAGGGCAAGTTGTCATGTACATTTTGCAGACCACTGACTCTAGACACCCCGACGCCAAGCTTCCTGGTGTAAGTGACTTAAGGAGGACACAGAGGACTCATCCTTGTTTTGCCCAGTTTCTGGACGTCTGAGAAGACATGCACACCAGATCACAATCCTCAATAAAAACCCCATCCCCCAAGCAAAACAGACTCACTCTCCTTTCCTTTTGGAGTCTCTCAGATACTGTGTCTCTATCTGTCCTCTCTCTGTATCTTCAAAAAAACTCTGCTCTCACTTCCTCTCAAATGGTGTTTGATTTCTATCCTTTGTAAAGCCAAGGACCCTCTTGGCTGGTCCTGCAGGACTCCTTCTGGTTCCATGGACTCAGTCTGCCTATAGCAACACAAGTCTGTGAATATACTAAAATTCACTGTATGGCATATTTTAAAAATAGTGAATTTCATGACACAGGAATTGTCTCAAAAATCTGTCATTAAAAAAATGAAAACTAAAAATTAACTATATTAAAATATAGCCAGGAAGTTATTTAAATAAATAGACATTCAAACAATATTTAACCCTGTATTTTTTATATTTGTCTTCAGAAAGCAATTTGAGATACACGCATACATATACAGGACCTTAATCTCCCTTTTCCCCAACTCCCATCATCTCCCTCCTCAAAGCTTAAGCTCCATTGTCAGTGATTTAGAAGGCATTCTGGGCAGTGAGCGAGGTCAGAGCCTGGTCATCAATTAATCCACTCCTGAATAATCAAGTGTTGTAAATCCAGATTAACAACAACAACAAAAAAAGACAGTTAATTCTTTGGGTTGGCCTGTCCTATCCAGTGCTCTTACAGCACACTACTCCAAAGACTTTAATAGAGCTAAAGTTGTTTTAAACTTCAGTAAATTAAAATTTAGGGAAGAATTAAACAGATCACAGTATTTTTAAAGGTATGGCCACGATTTGGAATCGGTCGTGGCCATTTTATACATTGCCCACTTCTCTCTTAATATTGAATGCAAAAATCAGTGAACACTAGTAATTAATACACAATATGTAATAGCACTTCTTTCTGCTCTGTGTTCATGAGAACAACATTTATAGTTATCTTTTTTTAAAATTTGTTTTTAGACTTTATTTATTTGTCAGAGAGAGAGAAGAGAGAGAGAGAGCAAGCACAAGCAGGGGGAGCTGCAGGCAGAGGGAGAGGGAGAAGCAGGCTTCCCGCCAAGCAGGCAGCCCGATGCGGGACTTGATCCCAATACTTTGGGATCATGACCTGAGCCGAAGGCAGACGCTTAACTGAATGAGCCACCCAGGCGTCCCTATAGCTATCTTTTAACAGTACTAATATTATTTCTTGGGTTACTGTTTTTCTTGAATGTACACATCTGAGTATCTTTCCAAAGTCTCTTGATCATTTGTTATTTGAAAATGCTTTCATCCCAAGAGGTCAAACAAGTTTTGCAGCTTAATCCTTTCTAAATGAAGTCAAAGCTGACATACATCTATGAGCATGCAAGACAATTTAAAAGAAACATTACTGCAAAAACAGGCCACAAATTCAAACTGTATCATTCCTGGTAGTGTACCTGAGTTGATCAAGTCAAATGTGATGCAATAAAAAGTGGTGAGGAACTGTGGCAAACATCACAGCATGCCATCCTGAAAGGCACACACTTTCAGCCAAGTGGCTGCCATGCGGTAGGGACCTTGTATTACCAAATCTTATTTTTCTCAAAGACCCAGAAATCTGGATTTTCATGTGAAGTTGGGATTAAATGTTAACATAACTGAAGAAATTTTAACCCTCCCTTCTGGTTACTTCTAGGTTGTGTAAAGGGCTAAATTTTCTGTTTGGTCTTTCTGCAACAGGCACCATGTTAAGTTGGATATCAAATAAATGTTAGTTATGAGTGCATATTCAGCACAGAAAATACTTTCAAGTTCACAGTAATATTATACGTTAAAATTTGCCACAGACAGCTTTGGGAGGAAATACAGCTAGACAAGAGTGCCTCACAAACTTTTCCATTTAGTATACTTAACGGAATAATGAACAAAAGTCCCCCCCACCAAAGTTTCAAATTAAAAAAAAAAATCAAACACTTGATACAAACTTTCATTTCTACTCCATAATATAGCCATGCTCCCCCCTTTTTTTTAAAGTAATCTCTACTACGCCCAATGGGGGGCTCGAAATCACAATTCGTAGATCAGGCGTTGCATGCTCTACCGACTGAGCCAGCCGGGCGCCCCATAGCCATGCTTGTTTTAGTATAAAACTGTTCTGTTGTTTCCCTCAGTAATATTTGTCATGTTTATTTTGTGGCTTCACATAGTCCGTAACACAATGCTCGCTAACTCTGAGGTCAGTTTTGTCTACTGAAGTATTTTTGTCTGGAATCCAAAGGCCCTTCTTGGAATTCAGAGCTTTGAGGAGTGATGCATAAATACACATACTCCTGAAGATTTTATCTTAACACTATTATTCTGCAAAAGCCTGCTGAATGAGGGCAATTTCACGATTTAGCGAAAACAGGCATTTTGGGGTTAACTCCTCATTTAATCTTAGAAACATTACAAATAATTTTAAGTTAATACACTACGTTTTTTCAACCTCCTTTTCTTTGAGGCATCTATCATCTCCACGAACTACAGCTCTTCCTCTCGTCATTCCCTCGAGGATAAATTCACCTTCTGTCTTCCCACAAAGATTCCTCTTCCCAAACTCCAAACCCGGGGCAACGCCTCTCGGCGCAAAAGCCGCGGGAGGAGGAGGAGGAGAGGAAGAGGAGGAGTAAAGCTAAAGCAGGCCCTCCGGACGCTGGCCTGTGGAAAGCTATGCAAGCACAAGACGGAGCGATCCGGGATTTGGGAAGGGCCCACCCTCGGGAGAGAACGAGCCGGGCCAAGCAAGGTTGTGCCCGCAGAGATGCTGCTTCCGCTATCCAGCAACGGCAGGACGCGAGAACGATGGTTTGGCGAAGTGTTTGTTCCGGCCTCAGCCGCTGGGATGCTGGATGAGGGACATGGAGGATCAGCCAAACCCTGCACGTCCCCGGGGCAACTCAGACCGCACAAAGGGCCCCAGCCGGCCTCCCGCAGTTCCCTCACCTATGCTTGGCGGCCGACACTCCGAACCCGCAGCGCCACCGGGAGAAGCCCTGCGCGGTGCGTGGAAACGATAAGAAGCTGCTGCAACCCCACGGCCGGTAACTGCTCCAACTCCACCGCCGCCGGGGACTCCGGGCTCGGCTCCCGGGAACGAGCCCCGCCCCTCTCCTTTTGCCCCACCCCCGGCTGGAGAGGATCCCGGATGTTACCTCCTACGGCGCTCTGAATCCCCGCCCTTTCTTCTTAGGCCCTAGCCCCTTCCGAATCCGCTACGGGTCCTGCATGGCCTAGGAAGAGTTTCTCTGTCTCCTGGGTGGCTAGAGCGTCCTCCCGCGCTCTGTCGCGCTGCAGGTGACGGCGCCCGGAGGCTGTCGGGAAGTAGGCGGGGTGACGTGGGATTGACGAGCTCAGCGGCGGGTTTGCCCAGATCAGTGGCTGGCTGCAGCTGGTGTGGGGGGCGGCCAGAGCTTGAGGTGGAGCGGGGCGGTGTGTGGCCGGGGCCATGACGGGCAATGCCGGGGAGTGGTGCCTCATGGAAAGCGACCCCGGGGTCTTCACCGAGCTCATTAAAGGATTCGGTGAGAGCCAAGGGACAGTCCTGGGCCGGGGGTCACGGGAGGAGGCCCAAGCTGGGCATGGAGTGGTTCTCTGCGGCCACCGCCGCCTCGTGTCTGAAGGGAGGCGACTCCAGAAACCTGGATCGCGGAGGTCTCT
Organism: Eumetopias jubatus; assembly: GCF_037043125.1. Lineage (NCBI taxonomy): Eukaryota > Metazoa > Chordata > Mammalia > Carnivora > Otariidae > Eumetopias > Eumetopias jubatus. The sequence goes on along the minus strand of NW_028274818.1, from coordinate 21,181,880 downwards.
CGCCCCCTCCTCAGTCCTGGGCAGTCGCGTTTCCGCAGTAAATTTGAGAGCCACATCACGAGGGCAGGGATCGTATCTGTCTTGTGCGCTGTCGTATCCTCAGGACTCGGCACTCAATTACTTGTTAATTGACTGGAGCGCTCCCCGCCCCGCCCTTACGCACATACCCTTCCCTTTCCACCGTCGCTCCTCTGGGGCGCGTTCCCCTTACCCGGCAGGTGTGTCTAGATGCACGTTCTCAGGCCATCAGTCCTGCAGGAAAAGCTAGGGTGTGCCTCCTCGACGGTGGGGTGTGTATGGCCCAAGCCGCGCAGGAACCCGAGATTCTGGTTACTCAAAGCAGAACACCTGGAGTGTGTGAATCGCTCTGCGGACGTTCACACACGCTGACTGCATGGGACTGACGAGCCACTTGGCTAGTTCTTCTCCCTGCTCATTTTTTGGCTTCCGGTAAAGTGTGGTTTCTTGATCTAGTGCTCTAAACTAGAGGCCACATGCTTTCCTCAGGTTTTTTTCTGGCCGTGTTCCTTGTCCTACATCCTAAATAGTCAGCGTATTTGACTTTATATCCTTTCTTGTCCTTGTACCTATCCTTTTCTTTGGGCAGTAACTTTATTGCTACATTTCTTCAAGTATTAATTCTAGCTATTATGTTAAAACTTGTCCTCGGGATAAAAACTAAACGTTGATACAGATACTGTCTATTGTACGTAGCTGAATATTTGGAATATAATTTATCAAGCGTATATTGTTTACCTACTATATCTCAGGCACGCTTGTTGGGCTTGGGAATTCTCAATGTGAATAAACCATGACTGCTCTTCTAAAGATATGACCCTCAGGTTAATATGGTGTATCAATTGCTATGTTAGAGCATATGCAAAATGTTATGGGAACACACGTTACGGAAGAACACAGGCAAAGAAAAACAAAGTGTAGTAATGTTAAAGTATAGCCATAGGAAATAGCAAAGTGACGGAAAGCACGTAATGTAACAGACAAGAGGACTATTTGAATCTGAAGCTGAAAAGTAAACTGAGGCCAGATTGTATGCTGAGTTGTATAGTTTGTCACTGGGACCAAGGATATTGAATGCTGAAATGACATATATAATTAAAAGGGTTTAACTATGTGTAGTGTGCAGGGTGGAGTAGTATGAAGGGAAAGAAGCTAGAAGTCTCTTAAAATGGTTGGAATTAGTTGATTAGCTTGACATAAAGTAATGGGTTAAAGAGGAGTTGAGGTTGTTGCAGTAATTTTGCTCTATTTAAATCAACAGGACTGCTGACTGACTGGATGTAGGGGAAAGTGTGAAAATGACTCCATGGTTTCTAGCTTAAGTGGCTGGTGAAGCTTGATGAACAAGCTTGATGGACAAGAAAATGAATTCATTTTTGGATATTTAGTTTGAGATGTCTGCAGGTTTAGCCATAATATTTACTTTCAAAACCTTAACTATTATGACATACTAAAGTTAACTTTAAGAAATAGTATACTAGGCAAGTTTGTTTTTAAATTAATCCACTCCATTAACAGTTGTTATTTCAGTTCCGTATGTATAGAAAACTTAAAATTGAAAATGATTGAAAGTCGTGCATAAGAGAGTGATATGTAAATGTATCTTCTGCACTGGCACATATAAAAAGTGGAGCAATTGCTATTAATAGATTGGTTACATTAGCAGAAAAACTTTGCAAAAAGTTAAATGATGGAAATTGTATATCATCATCAGGTACTTCAAAGAGAAAATAAGTTTATTCCAAGCATTTCCATTTTTTTTCTTATCCAATTCATGGATTTAAAAAGCTTTTTGAAGTTCATTCTTTAAAAAGTGGACAATCTTACTGTGTTATGAATGCTATTGTCAATTTATTTTTAAAGTTTCTTCACTGGTGGGGAAAGTATTTGTGGTGTCAGTGAATATATAAATACAAGTTTTAGTGGAATATAACGTCATGGTAAAACAAGACTTTTTTGTTTTTTAAAGACTTATTTATTTGAGAGAAAGAGTGCATGCATGTGTGCAAGTGTGGGGAGGGGCAGAGGGAGAGAGAATCCTCAAGCGGACTCCCACCTCAGGCGGACTCCTGGATGAGCACAGAACCCAGTGCAGATGCGGAGCTCAGTCTCACGACCCTGAGATCATGACCTGAGCTGAAACCAAGAGTGGGCCACTTAACCGGCTGAGCCACCCAGGCGCCTCAAAAAACAAAGTTCTTATTAAGAAACTGATGGAGCAGAACTTAAACTTTTAATTGGTGTGGTACATACATAATTCATAAATGCACCAAAACAAACTATTATGGTCTACTGATTAAAAACAGAAGCTGTAAACTTCTGTTTCCAGCCAAAATGGAATAACAGGGACTGCATTTACTTTTCCTACAACAAATCAATGACCCCAACTTTTCATGTCAAGAAACTAGAAAAAGAAGAGCAAATGAAACCTGAAGTAAGCAGATGAAAGGAAATAATACAGATCAGAGTTGCAATTAGTAAAACAAAAAAGAAAAATAGTAGAGAAAATCAATGAAACAAAAAGCTGGTTTCTTAAAGATCAATAAAATGGATAAACCTCTAGTCAGCCTGATCAGAAAAAGGAGGAGAGGGGCGTTGGTAGAGCATGTGACTCTTGATCTCGGCGTTGTAAGTTTGAGCCCCATGTTGGGTGTAGAGATTGCTTAAAAATAAAATCTTAAAAAAAAAAAGAGACACCAATGACCAATATTAGAAGTAAGAGAGAGGATATCACTATAGATTTTATAGATTAAAAAGATAATAAGGGAGTATTCTAAACATTATGACCATAATTTGACAACTTGGGTGAAATGTATAAATTTCTTTAAAGACAAAAATTACCAAAACTCAAACAAGAATAGATAACCAGTATAGCCTTATATTTGTTAAATAAAATAAAATTATAATTTAAAATTTTCTCACAATGAAAACTAGCCAAAATTGCTTCACTGGTAAATTATTTCAAATATTTAAGGATTAAGTAATACCAATTCTACACAAACTTCCCCCCAAAAATGGAGAAGGAATTATTTCCCATCTCATTCTATGAGGGCCATCATTATCCTAACACCCAATCCAGACAAAGGCATTACAAGAAAAGTAAACTGCAGACCTAACTCCATCACCAACATATATATAAAAATTCTAAACAAAATTTCAGCAAATCAAATCTAATAGTATATTAAGTGGACAATATATCATGACTGAGTGGAATTTATCCTGGGAATTCAATGTTGGTTTAACATTTGAGATTCAATGTGATTTACCATATTAACAAACTAAGAAAAATATATGATTATCTCAATAGACACAAAAAGCATTTGATAAAATCCAACATCTGTTAAGAAATATGTACTATTATATTTTATCCTGTTTGCCAGCTAACGAGTTAGCCTGCCACTGTTTTATAAAGAATTGTATTATTGATAGATTGATAAAGAGATAAAGAATTGTATTACCTTTGGCACAGTAAGCAGCAGGGGATTCATGTTTGTTGTTGGTTCCTTTGTCCTACAGGTCCATGGGAGTGAAGGTGGATCCAGGTGGATGTTGCACACGTGGGTCTATGTCATAGCTAAGGAACCCTGAGCTTAGGGAACTCCCAATTTTATTAAAGAGGTTGCTAACAAACCTGATCTACCTTTAGCTTTAGGAAGATTCTATGGATAGCAAATAAGTCTTGTCTCTGCACCAGGAGGAGACGCTTTGTCTTTTAAGTTTGTTTATTAAAATAACGTCCTTGAAAAGGTAGTCCAGAACTCTCAGAAGACAAGCAGAAACAGGAGAAATTCATTGAAAATTGTTTTCCCACAAAATCCATTCTTGTTTTCTATACCAAACATGCCTTTCCCTCAGCTACTCTGATTTATTTGATCTGACCCACAGGGCTGGTACCAAATCTATTTAATTTACCTCTTGTAGTGTTTACATTAGAAAGCAGGTGGCTTTCTCCTTAAATTTTTGTATTGACTTTTCATCTTGGCTTAAGGCATGAACTCAGGTAGAGCAGGGTATTTTAGTGATTGCACGGACTCCTCCTGGGCTTGCAAGGAAGAAGTCTTGCAGAATTCCATCATCCACAACTCTGGCCCAGGAGTTGAGACAAATCTGAATGACTTTTGGGGCCAACATAGTGTTTCCTTGACAAGAAGGTTGGTTATCACTTCTCTTGAGGTATATGTTCCCTTGTTTTCAGGAGAGAGGCAAGTTAATGCCTGGCTTTCACACAAGAAGTAAAAGTATACTTAATGAGAGTGCACCTGGTACCCCTAGAAACAAGTATTTATAATCGTTGGAGCCCCCAAAATGGAACCCTCTCATTAGGGATACAAATTAACAGCTTTCCAACTTGAGGTTCCCAAATAGTTGAGTCTAGTCCTTGGTTTTGGAGTGCTTGCCTGGAGTGCCCACCACAATCCACTTTTTCCTGTTTGGTCACATCACTAACTAACATGAAATGACACGATTAAGGAAGATATCTGGGACTATTTTTTTTGTAGGAGGTACAGAAGCTGGGGCCATGCCTTTACTTCTGGTAGACTTGGTGAGGTTAGGGGATTGGAAGATAGCATTAAATTTAAATTTAAGGCACTGGCAACAGTTAGGGAGGGCCCCACCAGGGTATTTTTCTTGGGGAGAAATGCTCCAGGTATATTTTTAAGAGAATTAATTTTGAAATTAGTTTTTGAATAGAACTATTTTATGGAGCCATCATAAAATCACACATCATTGTATCATGATGCAAATGTGTTTGTCAATACGTAAATATTTTAAACAAATTTAAATTTAGTACTTTCTTTCATTTTGGAGTAGTGTTCCAGTTTGGATGACAGATTCTATGGTCATCCTATTTAAGACCCAGTTCAATTATCCAGGAAAGTTTCTCTGATCAGCAAATGTAAGAATGGTCTCTCCTACCTCTTAACTTCCAGAAGGCTCTCCACTGTACCTTTCATATGCAAATTATGTATGCTGCATTGTCTTTGAATTTTACATACTTGTTTCCTACTAGCTGTGAAGCCCTTTCCCTCCTTTGCTCCTTCCTTCCCTCCCTGCCTCCCTCCCTCCCTCCCTTCCTTCTTTCCTTCCTTCCTTCCTTCCTTCCTTCCTTCCTTCCTTCCTTCCTTCCTCTAACCCCAGTGTGGGGCTGGAATTTAGGACCCTGAGATAAAGAGTAACAGGCTCTACTGACTGAACCAGCCAGGCGCCCCCTAGTTGTGATGTTCATTCGTTCATTCATTCATTCGTTCATTTTGGCGCCCCCTAGTCCTGATGTTCATTTATTTATTTATTTATTATTTATTATTTATTCATTCATTCATTCATTCATTCATTCGCTTCCTTGCTCACTTGCCAGAGAGAGAGACAGCGAGAGAGGGAACACAAGCAGGGGGAGTGGGAGAGGGAGAAGCAGGCCTCCTGCCCAGCAGAGAGCCCGACCTGGGGCTGGATCCCAGGACCGTGGGATCATGACCCGAGCTGAAGGCAGACGCCCAACGACTGAGCCACCCAGGTGCCCCTAGTTGTGATGTTCTTAAGTACTGTGACAATAGTTTATTTTCTGTCCTTGCCAGGGCCTAGTACTATGCTTGGCACATAGAAGGTGTTTGTAAAATACCAACATTTTGTTAACTTTTTAAAGCCTCCCCCCACCCTGCCCCCATCTTTTTACTTAATATATGTTAGGGAGTCTGCATTAGGGGATTCTTTATATTTAGTGTTTAATAATGTATACCTCACAAGAATTGTGTGGATTGGATGAAGCAGGGAGTAGGAATACCCTTGTTTTTTACACAAGGAAAGTGATGCTCAAAAACATTATGTTCTTGCTCAAGGTTAAGAATATAAGGCAGTGCTGGGATTGGAACCCAGGTCTCTTGAATCACTGCTTTTTTCTCTTTCCTATACCATGCATTATTTGAAATTGAGTGTACATAAGGGGATTATTAGATATTGAATGTATATAAGGAGATGGATACTAAGAGTTGAATACAATGTTTTCTTTACAGAAAGAGGTGTGTGTGTGTTTAGCATAAGGTTGTTTAAACAGGTGTGACCACTTGAAATTCAGCCTATGCAGATTTTGGGACACGTTTATTCAATGGGTTTTTGTTGTTGTTTTAGTATGATATGTGCAGTGTTTTAATGTTTGACCTCTTTATAATTGATTTCCAATAGCAGTAACCAGTGTTAACAGTTGCATTAGTGGACACCTGGGTGGCTCAGTTGATTAAGCGTCTGTCTTTGGCTCAGGTCATGATCCCAGGGTCCTAGGATCGAGTCCCGCATTGGGCTCCTTGCTCATCAGGGAGCCTGTTTCTTCCTCTGCCTGCCACTCCCCCTGCTTGTGCATGCTCGCTCTCTCTCTGACAAATTAAAAAAGAAAAAGAATCGTCTCCGGGATGCCTGGGTGGCTCATTGGGTTAATCGTCTGCCCTTGGCCCAGGTCATGATCCCAGAGTCCTGGGATCAAGTCCCATATTGGGCTCCTTGCTCAGCAAATACCCTGCTTCTCCCTCTTCCTGCTGCTCCCCCTGCTTGTGTGCACGCTTTCTCTTTTTGCCTAGCAAATAAATAAATAAAATCTTTAAAAAAAACCCCAAAGAACAATTCCATTAGTGTCCTTTCGTGCCCTTTTCAACACTCATATAAATATAGGTTCACACTTACAAGGCTTTTTCCTCCAGCTTCCTATATGTGAATGTCTAGCAACATGTTTTCTACTACAGACAACCTAGTAACTCTCCCTTGTACATATGTTTAATACGAGAGTAGGTACTTAATAGGTATTTGCTGAATAGAGCAAATTGAGTCCTGGGATGGTATGAATGCCCAAAGTCATGGAGTTGGTTGACCCACCTGTTTTTTTCCTCCCCATGTCAAAGGCTTCTCTAGCTTTTACTTGAAAATATCTGGAATATTAAAAAGTGTCCAGACTTTGGGACCAGATGTGGGTTTTAATTTTTTAGCATATACTAACTGTAGTGAATTTAGGCAAGCCACTTAACATCCCTAAGCTACTTTTGTATAATACTTGCCTTGCAGTGATTAGGGAAATGCATTTAAAGCAGTTTACAGATAAAAGGCATGGTAAATATGGCTGGTTTTTGTTTTGTGATAATATATTAATTAACTGTTAGTAAGCCCTTATAGGGTGCCAGGCACTGTATTAAATGTATCTCATGCATACTAAATTATCTCATTGATTCCTCATAACAACTCCCTAAGTATGAGGAACAGAGAGGTTAAATGGTCATATAGCTAGTAAATGGAGGAGCCGGGATCCAAACCCTGGCATTTTTGAAGCCAACATCTTAACCAGTACACTCTTACTATGATACATCTACTAGGACAGGGTTTCTCAACCTTGGCAGTGTTGACAATTTGGGCCAGATAATTCTTTGCTGTTGGTGGCTGTCCTGTGCGGTGTAGGATGTTTAGCATCTCTGGCCTCTATCCATTAGATGCCAAGGCCTTCCCACTGGTGACAGTAGTGACAGTAAAAATGTCTCCAGACATTGTAAAGTATTTCCCAGGCAGCAAGGTGGGGGCAAAAAACATCACCTGATTGAGAAACACTGTCCTAAGGAAGGGTATGTTTGGGGGACTCTGAGGTAGTTGAAAATAAAATTATATTAAAGACAGTATAGAATTGGAATTTAGGAAAAGGGTCAGAACTAAACATGTGATATGAAAGTTACTGTTAAATGGTATTTATTACCACTTAAAAAAATTGTCTAGTTAAGAAGAGGGTCAAGAGCAGAGCTAGGCAAACGGCAGTTGAGTGAAAAGAGCAGATGCAGAAGAGACAGATTGAGACTGAGAAGTCTTGGGGTGGTGTTTCAGTGAAAACAAACTCTTGAAAATTCTTTAAATTATGAAAGGAATATACTCCCATTATAAATAATTAAGAAGTAGTAAAGGAAGTAAAAAGATATGGCTGTGAGCTTTATCAGTTTTACCATTTTAATTTGTCTTGTCTCATTGTCCCTAAATGTGCATTTCTTTCACTTAGTATTTTATTTAATGGTGAAGGAAAAAAAGAGTTATTTTGTTTTCTAAAGAAATAATTTCTTATTTCAGGTTGCCGAGGAGCCCAAGTAGAAGAAATATGGAGTTTAGAGCCTGAGAATTTTGAAAAATTAAAGTAAGTATGATCTTAGTTGTGTTAAAAATAATATGTCTGTACTTTAAGCAGACTGTTGTCTGTTTATTTTACTTGGATTGCTACGGGCTGATTACATCATCTCCTTTAAGTCTTTCTTTGATCTTGTGAGATAGGTATTATTACTCTATTTTATAACCCAGACCTGAGACTCAGATATAATTAACTTTTAAAGGATTAAAAACTAAGTCTCTGTAACTCCATATCAGAATTGGTTGATTGTTTTTTTTACAATATTCACTTATAGATCAATAGGGTTAGATCGTAGAACACATTTTAACATTAAAAACGTGACTAATAGGTTAGTCTACAAAAACATATTTAGTAGATAACATATATGAATAGTAATTCAGAACTTGTCTATATATTATCACATCGCTTCTTGGGGAGGTTACAGTTCAAATTCCAAATTTAGATGCCAGGGAGTATCTTCCTTTTCCCCCATCCTTCTAGCTAGAGACTCTCTGAGACTCCCCTTACCTTCAACCTCCATGCCCCCAAGCATTGACCCTGTATTGTAAATAGAGGGCTAGAGGAATTTTCATTGGAGGGAGAATTCTTGGATTCTTGGAATGTGACAGAGAGTAGGCTTCTAAAGGGGAAATGGGGATTGCAGTGATATAGCTACTGTTTTTAATAGTAAAGAGATCATTTGCTTCCCCCTACTTTCCCCTTCCCCACAGAAAGAGCAATGACTTGAAATGAAATAAGGGATTAATTCTGGCTGAGTAATCAGGAAAGGTTAATTAAAAATGCATCATTTGAACTGTCTTCAAAGGATAGGAATGGGTCTTGTTGCATGGAAGACAGTTATAAGAGACTGAAGAGAATCCTAAAGTGTGATTTAATGTTTCATGGGCAACAAGAGTTCCTTTAGGAAAGTGGATGACTTAATTATGTATAAGATGGTAGCATCCATTCATACTGCAGTTTGACAATTTTTCATGAATCCAACAATTATATAAAGATGACTTAATATATTTTGTAATATATATGCTATAAACCATTTATCTATAAACATCCCACATGGACTTTATTCATATAGATTAGAATTCAGTCTAGGGTTAACAGCTTCTTTTAGTTTTGCTATGTTCTTATTTTTAGTTTTTAAGTGAAGTGATACAAGGCGGAAGTGAATAATCCAGATTTGACAATAAACCTTCCATTATAATTATTTGGTTTGTAGGTTTGTGTAATTTTAAGGTTTATTAGCCATGTCATAGGCAACATTCTAGTGACTGTGAATAGCAATAGAAATCTTAAATAGTTTTCTCAAACTTAATTTTGTTGCAATGTATTTGTTAAGTAGCTGCTAAAATGTAATGTATTGACAGCGTGTTCACAAAGAAGCAGGATTTGGTGTCACTAATTTGTATTTTATTTTGTAGGCCAGTTCATGGGTTAATTTTTCTTTTCAAGTGGCAGCCAGGAGAAGAACCAGCCGGCTCTGTAGTTCAGGACTCCAGACTTGACACAATATTTTTTGCCAAGCAGGTATGGTCCTTGGATACTCTGAAGTCTTGAGAGCAATCCTTTCTATAAACAGAACTCTATTTCACTTTTGTGTTTTTGGTGTAGCAGTCCACAAGCTTTTTTGTCTTAGGACCCCTTTACATTCTCAAAAATTACTGAGATCTCCAAAGAGCTTCTCTGTTTATATGGATTATATTTATCAATATTTATTATATTAGACATTAAGACTGAGACATTTTGAGAATATTAATTGATTTTAAAAAACAGTAAATGCATTACATGTTAACATAAATAACACATTTTTTAGTGAAATACAATCACACTTACCAAAATAAAAAAATAGCAAGAAACTTTACATTTACGTTTTACATTGTTTTACATTTTTGCAGATCTAATATCTGGCTTTATAGCAGAGAGCTGGATTCTCCTATCTGCTTCTTTATTCAGTCTGTTGCAGTATTTTTGTTTTGTTTTGTTTTTGGTTGAAGTATATGAAGAAAATTCAGTTTCACACATATGTGTAGTTGGAAAGGGAGGAGTATTTTAATATCTTTTTATATCAGAGAATTATGGATATTCTTTGATATCAAAACTCCAAAAATGTTGCTTTCATAAAGGTTAGTTGCAGTGTGAAATCTGAAACCACATCAATGAACTTTATTCTTTATTATATTAAAATTCTTTGGTTTATCTTGTTCTGCAAATGGATCTTTTACTCATGTAGAATTTGATAATATGGTGCATTGGTCATTTTGAAAGTTCACTGACTTATACAGATCTTCTAAATGTTGACACATTTGATTACATACATTATCAACAAGTCACATGTGTATCATCAGAAAAGTTGTTAAGTATCATGAAACTTTTAAACTCACAGTGGGTTAAGTATCATGACACTTTTAAACTAACAGTGGAGGATCTTAGTCTTACCAAATTCTGATTTTCACTTGAAAGTTCAAATTTTGTCAAAAAAACCCAAATACTGTCAGGTATATTCTTTGAAGTAACAGTTTTATTTCACTCAATTCAAAGAAAAATATCTGCCACATACCCTGTTTGGACAACTGTATTTGTCTGCCATTTGTGTTTTCAAGTGAAAAAGATGTTCCAAGGTAAAAGCAGCCAACCTAGCTCACAACTCAATCATCCTACTGCCTTCCCTTGAAATGACTAGCATATTTTGTTCTGCAAAGTGCTTTATTTGTGCTGCCTATTTCATTTGATAGAATATTAAAGACTTATACTTCAGATTTTAATAAAAATAACTTTTACTGCTTCATTAAAGACAGTCTTCAGTAAACCTGGCTTTTTTTTTTTTTTTAAACTATCTGTGTCAATCAAACAGTTTAATGCCACTGCCCAGATTGGTGCTAAAATACCAGCAGTATTATGTAGCATTGCTATTATACTATCAGTGCAAATATGAAAGCAGGGAAGAAGGCAAAACTGTCTTTAAATTATTAAGGAAACAATTTTTGAGCTCATGAACCCCTTGAGAAGTGTCTTAGGAATTCCGAGGGGTCCATGGACCACACTTGAGAATTGCTGTTCTAGTATATACAGTGAAGTGTTGAATATTATTAGATGCCTCCATACATTTGGTCCATTTTTGGAAAAGCTGAAAAAGAAAATGATAAAAGAGGTTTGATTAATGTTTAAAATCTAAGCTAAATATGATGACATTTGTTTGAAAATTACACTTATTTCTGAGACTCAAAAAACTTCTTAGGATAATCTATTTAACCTTTAGAAAGGTTGAAAATAGGGGCACCTGGGTGGCTCAGTCGTTAAGCATCTGCCCTGGGATCAAGCCCTGCATCGGGCTCCCTGCTCCGCGGGAGGCCTGATTTTCCCTCTCTCACTCCCCCTGCTTGTGTTCCCTCTCTCCCTGTGTCTCTCTGCCAAATAAATAAATAAAATCTTAAAAAAAAAAAAAGGTTGAAAATAAAACTGCTGATTCTCGTTACTGCCCTTTTGGATCAAGCCTTTGCTATTCAACTTAGTAACTTGTTTTCCCTTTTTCTCTTACTACTTCTTTCCATTTTCCCCCAACTTTTTAAAATTGAGTGTTTTTTTAGAGAAATTAGTACTTTCTTCTTTTTACTTTAAAGGTTTAGAGAACATTATTGTGTATTTTTTTCTGATAGCAGAACGTAAAGTACAGAAATAGATAGTGATAAAAGTATCTTTGTAATCCCACACCCATCTCTACTAACCACTTTTAATGGTTTGACTCATTCATTTAATTAACAAGTAGTTATTGAGCATCCACTTTGTGCTAGGCATTGTTTTAGGTACTAGGGGTATAATGGTGAATAAGACAGGCATGTGTCTTCTTAGTTTCAACAATAATGAAAACAATACCAACAGTAACTAACCTTTACCATTCTTATTGTGTATCTGATATTGTGCTTTAGAAATATTTATTTAATCCTTGCAACAACTCTGTAAGGTTATTATCCTAATGTCGCAGATGAAGAAATTGAGACCTGGAAAAATTAACTTATTTTTCAGAGGTCACACAGAATTTAAACCCAGGTCTAAAACACAGGTTTGTGATTCCACATGTTATACTACCTCCCACATTGTCTTTTTATATGCTAACACATTCTCATAATTTTCTTACTAAAACTGGATTGTTATACAAAATATTTTGTATCTTTTTTCACTTAATGTTAAAAGTCTGACCCTGTTCCATTTCCATACACATAATAGTATTAGCTAACATTTTCTGAAGGCTTATTAGATACTTCCATATGTATTATTTTTTATGTATTAATTTATGTATAGTAGCTGATACAACAATGCTTTGTGGTTTTATAGATTCCTTATTATTTCACAGATGTGGAAACTGAATCCCAGAGAGCTTATGAAACTTGCCCAGGTTATGCAGCTAGTCATTGACAGTGCTGGAGTATAGGCTCAGGCACTGTAGCTCTGAAGTTTATGCTCTTGACCACATGACAACGTTGCCTCTTTTAAAAGTATTCTTGGTGTAAATGTCCTATAATTTATTTAACTAATCTCTTCATGATCAACATTTTGAGTTTCTAGTTACTTTTCTAACACAAATAATTTATACATTTATATATAACTATATAATTTATATATTACTTGTACTGATGTATTATTGTACAACAATAATTATAATTTCAAAACCACAGTTTGTGATTTTCAAGATCTCGATAGTAGAGAAAAAGTAGGAGACAGGTAATTTTAAAAGCCCTTCAGGTGTTTTTTCTCCTTTTAAAGAAAGGTTTTATATTTTAAGTTCTATGAATATATATATTCATTTTACAAAATTTAAGCATTGTAACTATATGATATAGGAAATTAAAGTCCCTTATAATCCCTGCTTCAGAGATAACCACTGAAAATGATCTATATTCTTCCGGATTTTTTCTGTGTATATGTGTGCATTTAATTTCTTCCACACTAAATTGTGAACTTGGGAGTCTGGGCTTTTGTTTCTATGTACAGTCCTTGGCGCATAGTAGATATCCAATAAATGTAGACTGAGCTCTTCATCTCTAAGAATATTACAATTAACACTAGTATTCACTAACACTACGGCATTAATGATTTATAGAGGTCTAAGTATTTTTAAGGTAAAAGAAAGTACTCTAAAGAAAAATGGTACTAGGGTTTGAATTTGTGATATTTTTCTGGGTCTGTATTTTTTTAGGTCTGTCTTTCTGTCTTAACTATAATTTAATGTTTTATTTGTATTATTCCTGCCATGTTTATTAATGTCTAGGATTAGTGATTTTCCAATAATACTGGGTGTTTTTTGTACTGTATTATCTCAATAGTTCTTAGTGAACGGACAGATCAGTAATTTCCCAATAGTATCTTTTAGTCTTTTTAGTGTATGCCTCCTATAAGCCTATGCCAGAAACTTTGCATTGCATAAATATAAAATCCCTAATTCTAGGCTTCAAGAACTAATAATTTTATCCAGGAGTCTCCTATTTTCAGAAATTGTAATTAAAATTATATTTATTTATGATAGAGTTCATAAATATTAACTAAGTATATAGTTTTGGTCTTTATGGGTGGAATCGCACCAATTTAGAGAGGTAATAGTAAAACTGACTGTCTTAAGCTGGTCATACACTCTAATTGTAGGAATGCATGTACACGGATGACTGATTAATAAAGTATTGAGAAAAGAATCTCGTAATTATAATTTGTGGGTAGGAAATGACATTTTGGTAATACTTCTCTGCAAAACATCATTGTCTTGTTATCATTTTTCACTGATTTACTTGCTAAGATTGTACTTGCTAAGTTTGTACTGGGTTTGTCTATCTATTCAGCCTTCCAGGAAAGGATGATTGCCTACAATGTGCCAGATACTCTGCTAGGTGCTTGAAGAATGAAAAACAGTCATAATCCCTTCCCACAAGGTGCTTAGAGTTTAGTTGAAGAGATTGGTTTTAATCAATGAAATACAAAATTATGGTGATGATAAGTACTAAGTAGAGTGAAATGACAACCATATCATACTGTGAAGTTTGAAAACAATCTGAGACCACCCTCACTTCGAACACCAACTACAGAATTCAGGTTCCCCAAGCCACCCTCACTTCTGACAATTACAAATTTGGGGGGTCCCCAAAACCACCCTCAGTTTCTGTAATTTGCCAGAAAAACTTCATAGACCTTATTGAAAGCTGTTATAGTTACAGTTATGATTTAATACAGTGAAAGATACAGATTAAATTCAGCCAAGGGAAGAGATGGATGGGGCAGAGTCTGGGAAATTTCCTTGCTGAGAGCTTCCAGTTGTCTTCTAACAATAGAGTCACAGATGGCACTAACTTTCCTGGTAACCATATGTGACAGTATATACAGAGCATTGTCATCCAGAGAATCTCAACCAATTCTTGGTATCCAGAGTTTTTTTTTTTGGCCTCAGTCTCATAGACCTGGCTGACCACCCAATGTGGCTGACTTCAGTCTCCAGTCACCTTGGAGGTTGAGCTGATACTGTTGACCCAAAATTCTACCCGAAATCACAGTGTTAGACTACCTTTGTGGACCATATGCCCAGGTAAACAAAGATGCTCTTATGAGGCCTGGCTTTTCAAGAGCTTAGGGTTTAGCTCCCAGGAGCCAAGGGCAAAGGTAAGGCCTCTTTTTGGGCAAGATTAAGTTTTTTATTATATATATATAAAATGGGACTTGACCCCTTTAGGGAGATCTGAGAAAACTCTGAGAAAGTGACGGTTCAGCTGAAGTCTAAAGGTTAAGTAGGTGTTAAATGGGGGAAAGAGGTTGAAGATCATCCCAGATTAGTAACAGCTTTATAGCAAAAGGGAGTAAGACGTAAAATGCACTAAAAGAAGGCCAGTGTAACTGACATATACAGAGCAGGGGGCAGGTGGCATGAGATGTGAGGCTGAACAGGCAGCATGTTAATCAGAATTAGGTACAGTTAGGTGTAGAGACACAATGGTTTATAAGAAATAGAAGTTTTTCTCTTTCACTTCCAAGAACTGTCGGGATTACAGGCTCTTTTGTTTTGTTCCTTTGTGTGTGGATTCTATTCTAAAGATTACTTCGCGGCCCAAGATGGTTGTTGGAGTTTTAGCCATTCTATCTTAATTCCACATTCCAGAAAGCAGAAAGAGGATGACAGCACACTTCTCTCCTTTTATGGACATTTTCTAGAATTTGCCAATGTCACATACTTAATTCTCTCTGGCCAGAACTCAGTCACATTGCTGTACTTAGCAGCAAAGGAGAGTGGGAAAGTTGTCTTCATTCCAGGTGGTCATGAACCCAGATAAAATTTGGGTACTTAATTTATATGGAAGAAGGAGAAGGTGGTTATTAGAGAATATCAGCCTTCTGCCAAATATGCTGACAGAGGTCATATCATGCACTGTATTTTAGGCCATGATTGAGGCTTTTTGTCTGTATCCTAAGAGTAATAGAAGGTTATTGAAGTGCTTAAAGAAGTATGACACGATCAGATTTTTATTTAGAAGAGATTCCCTTTGGCTATAGTGTGAAGAATGCATTTGAGGAGGAGACAGTGGTGTAGAATATGACTAGTTATCAGGAGGCTTTTGCAGAAGTACATGCAAAAGTAGATGAAAGACTGGTGGTAGAGATGAATATGAACAGATTTGAATAATACTTAGTAGATAAAGTAGTTAGCACCCTTAATGTGTAATGGATTGGATGTGGGGATGAAGGAGGAAGACATAGCAATCAATGATGATGCCTGTTTTTTTTCTTTTTTAAAAAAATCCATCTTCAGGTACATGGAATGGGATTATGATAATCCTTGATTGATGACACACACTCATGACTCCTGTTTATTTGTTTATTTCATAATTTTAAGTACTATGTTAAGCACCTAAGAACTCACCAACCAAGTAAACTTCATCTATTATTTCCTTCTCTCTCACCCACTGTTCAACATAACTCTCATTCTCCCTCCCTCCATTCCTTGTAATCTTTCCTGTTGAATTTGGTATATCATTTCCTTGCTTTTTTTAAAGAATTTATTTATTTGAGAGAGAGAGAGTTTGAGCAGGAGAGAGAGGGAGAGAGAATCTGAAGTAGACTCAGCACTGAGCACAGAGCCAGACTTGGGGCTCGTTGCGAGATCATGACCTGAGCCAAAACCAAGAGTCAGCCAGGCAACCCCCTTGCTTTCTCTTTTTATGTATTTTTTGTAATCCTAAAAAGGGTGTATGTATGTAAAATTTTGGCTAGATAAAAAGTATTATGCTTATCAATTGAGAAAAGAGGCAGTGCTGAAATAAAATAAAAGCATTTATTTGGGGTCTCAAAATTGCAGTTGGGAAGCAGAGATTTGGGTAGCAATCCAAATTGTGTTCCCTAGGGAATGAAAATCACGGGGTTTATTATTTATTTATTTATTTATTTATTTATAAATATTTTATTTATTTATTTGGCACCGAAAGACAGAGCAAGAGAGGGAATACAAGCAGGGGGAGTGGGAGAGGGAGAAGCAGGCTTCCCTTGGAGCAAGGAGCCCAACACGGGGCTCGATCCCAGGACCCTTGGATCATGACCTGAGCCGAAGGCAGATGCTTAACGACCGAGCCACCCAGGTGCCCCGAAAATCAAGGGTTTTAAAAGACAAAAGGAATGTTTGTATGTGTTGTTTACAAAGAATTTTTATTGGTGTTGGCTCACAGAAAACTAATCTTGACTGAATATAATTGGTTGCTAAGGCTTTCACTAAACAAAGTCTTACTGTAGCAAGTTGCAGGTGTATGGGCAGAGGCCTTGGAATTTATTCCCTTTTGCCCATTCAAAGTTCGTGGTTTTATTCTGTGAGGATGTGCATAAAGCCCATTTCCTTATTGGCCTCCTGGCTCCATTTTATTTTATTTTATTTGTTTAATAAAACAAGGAGCCTGAGGCGGGACTCAGTCTCAGGATCCTGGGATCATGACCTGATCTGAAGGCAGATGCTTAACCAACTGAGCCACCCAGGCATCCCTCATGGCTCCACTTTAAAACCCCTTGACATAAGTGATTCATTTCATTTCATCTCTCACATCCTCTGTGTGATTTTGGGGGACTGACTTTTTTTTTGTTTTTTTAAGATTTTGTTTATTTATTTGACAGCGGGAGAGGGAATACAAATAAGGGGAGTGGGAGAGGGAGAAGCAGGCCTCCAGCCAGGCAGGAAGCCCCGATGCAGGGCTCGATCCCAGGACTCCTGGGGGGACTTACTTTTTGACTTAATATTATATCTTTAAGATTCTTCTATAACTTGTTCATCATAGTATTTCCTTTATTTTGCATGCTGTATAATATCAACTGCATGAACAGGCTGGGTTTATTTACTTACTCTTCCTAGGTTGGCATTTGGGTTTTACATGAGTTACTATGAATTGTGTGGCCATAAACATTTTTCTACATACATGTCTGCTGTTGTATATGTGCAGATTTCTTCTGGTGTATACCTAGAAGTAGAATTGACTACTTCATGTGATACATAAATGTATCAAAATGTTTTCTGAAGTAGATGCTCCAATTACACTCCCATTAGCAATATCTGAGTAACTGTGTAGCCACATGCTCTGATGTGGTATTGTCAGGCCTTTTTAATTTTTGCCAGCCTGCTCGTCCTAAAATGGTACTTCATTGTGGTCTTGGTTTATGTGTGCTTGGACACTAATCATTTTGAAAGTAGCCATATGTGTTTCTTCTCTGAAATTTCTATTTATTTTTCTTTTTCTTTGGGGTGAATCGTGCTTTTCTTTTTGATTTGTATGAGTTGTTTATGTATTCTTGATATTGCTTCTTCAAGTTGGCACCTTAATGTTTTACCTGGGTGTCTTTTGATGAATAGAATTTTATATTTTAGAGCCAGTGCTTTTTGTATCTTGTTTAAGAAATTGTTATCTGTGTGAAATTGTAAATGATATTTACCTATGTATTTAAATTTTAATTTTTGACATCTATGTCCATAATTCATTGGGAGTTGGGTTTTGGTGAGTGAAGTAGGAGTTCAGTTTTATCTTTTTCCATATGGATCATCATTTTTTTCTAGCCTCATTTATTAAACATCTGTTGTTTTCCCTACTTATCTAACATTACACCTCTGTTGTAAATCAGAGTTGTGTGTGTGTGTGTTTTCTGGGCTGTCCTCTGTCCCATTCATCAGTTTGTCTCTGTGCCAGTATCACTGTCCTAATTCCTTTCACTTCTTCTTAAGGTCCGATATCTAATAGGTCATGTCTCCCCTCCCTGCTCTTTTTCAGAAATATCCTTCTGTTCTTGGCCCCATGCTCTTCATGTAAATTTCAGAGTCATCAAGTTGTATGAAAAATTCTGTTGGAATTTTGACTGGAATAGCATTGACTATATATATCAATTTGGGGAGAATTTATATCTTCAAATTAAGTCATGAACATAGTATGTATCTCTTTAGAACTTTATTATCTTTAACATGTATAATTTTCTCTCTAGAGGTCATTTCCTCTTTTGTTAGATTTATCCTAACTCCTTGATATTTCTGTTGTAATTATAAATCCTATCTTCTCTTCAATTAATTTTCTAGGTGTTCGATGCTGGTAAAAAAATGCAATTCACTTTTATGTTTTAATATTTAGCTATATCGCTAAACTCTTCTATTATCTCTAATATTTATTTGTTTTTTTTTTGAGAGGGTTCTATCTAAATTACTATATCAAATGATAACAGTCTTATTTCCTCCTTTCAAATCCTTATGCTTCTAATTTATTTTTCTTATTGCCTAAGAGCTTCAGTGAAATCACGATTTTTTTTTTAAGATTTTATTTATTTATTTGACAGAGAAAGACACAGAGAGAGAGGGAACGCAATCAGGGGGAGTGGGAGAGGGAGAAGCAGGCTTCCCGCGGAGCAGGGAGCCCGATGTGAGGCTCGATCCCAGGACCCTGGGATCATGACCTGAGCCGAAGGCAGACGTTTAACGACTGAGCCACCCAGGCGCCCCAGAAATCATCATGATTTTAAAGGGAATGCTTTTACCATTTTCTTGTTTTGGATAATGTTTACTCAGGTTTTTATTTTTATTTTTTAAAATGTTCTTTCTCAGGTAAGGGCATTCTGTTATTAATTTAGTGAGTGTCTTTATTATGAAAAATTTTCAAATGCTTTTTCTGTACTTACTGTAACGATTGTGTTTATTTTCTCTTTTAATAAATTAGTGCAGTCAGTTATGTTCATGATTTTTCTAAATATTACATCATCCTTCATATCTGGTATAAGCCCAGTTGAACATGATACATTCTCTGTTTATGTACTGTCAGATTTATTATTTGTTTAGTGTTTTGCATTTGTATTTATGAATGAAATGGGCCTTAATTTTCTTTTCTTATAATGGCTTTGATTAGGTTTAGTACTGGGGTTTGCTGGTTTCATGGAATGAATTGGAATTTCCTCTTTTTTTTATAGTTCCAAAGAATTTGTATAAAATTTAGATGATCTTTTTCTTCAGATTTTGATAGAATTGGCCTGTACAGCCAATTCTGGGCTTTTACAGTCAATTCTGGGCCTGGTATTTTCTTTGTAAGTATATGTAACTACTGGTTCAACTTAAAAGATCACTTATTTCTTGACTTGGTTTTGATAAGATTTTTAAAAAATTTCTCCATTTTAGCTTAAATTTACAAAATTGTTTCATATGGTTATTAGTATTCCCTTATCTTTTTTAACCTTATTTTTTTAAAGATTTTATTTATTTATTTGAGAGAGAGAGAGAGCATGAGCAAGGGGAGGGGCAGAGGGAGAAGCAGACTCTCTGCTGAGTAGGGAGCCCAATCGGGACTCCATCCTGGGACTCTAGGATCATGACCTTAGCCAAAGGCAGATGCCAACTGAGCCACCCAGGCGCTCAACCTTTTTTTTTTTTTTTTAAGATTTTACTTATTTGTTAGAGAGAGAGAGCATGAGAGGGGGAGGGTCAGAGGGAGAAGCAGACTCTCTGCTGAGCAGGGAGCCCGTTGCGGGGCTCCATCCTGGGACTCTAGGATCATGACCTGAGCCGACGGCTGTTGCTTAACCAACTAAGCTGCCCAGGTGCCCAACCTTTTTTTTTTTATAGTTGTATTCCTGACTCCTAGAATTCTGACTTGCATATTTGTGTGATGGAGGTTTCATATATCCATTAATCTATCACCTTTTATTGTTTCATATCTGCATTAGGGTAGCAATCCAGCTGATCTTGTTTCTGTTTTCAGCCATCTTCAATCCTTGCTGTAAATTGTCAGACTGAATCTTTCATAATAAAAAAAAACTTTTTATTATGTTATTTCCCTATTAAAAATCTTTTGCTCCTAGGGCAAACTACTAATTGCTCAAGGTCAGTGATTTTCAAGGTAGCAAATGATGCCATACCCTGACCACAGCCATTCTAATACAAACCAGTATGCACATTGTCTCTTGAACATACCATGTAAATTTGTTCCTTTGTTCATACCCTCTCGCTTCCCTGAATGAATTTCCTTCTCTATTCTCTAGGTCCTGTCAAGCTTTCAAAAGTTCTGTTAAAAATTTTACATTCATAGGGGCACCTGGGTGGCTCAGTCATTAAGCATCTGCCTTCGGCTCAGGTCATGATCTCAGGGTCCTAGGATCGAGACACGCATTGGGCTCCCTGCTCGGCGGGAAGTCTGCTTTTCCCTCTCCTCTGCTTGTGTTCCTTCTCTCACTATCTCTCTGTCAAATAAATAAATAAATAAATAAACCTTTAAAAAAAAATTTTTTTTACATTCATAGAGAAACCTCTGATACTTCAGTTAAAGATGATTTCTTCCTTCATCATTTTGGTTTTTTATTCATCTCTTTCATGTATGGATTTTTTCTAAATTTTTCACAGGCAGGGCATATACTTTTTTTGTTTTGTGTTTATTTTAGAGTCACCTTCCCTTTAGGAACCCACAGTTTCATTCTCAACCTTTTTTTCCCTTGAGTATAAATAGTGAAAATTTTATTTTATAGCTACAACTCAGTGAAGATTGTAATTTATAATGCAGTACCTTAAACTACTTTAGGAGCATTCCTCTGAGCACCCACCATATTCTTTTATATAAACTATGAAAAGAAGTTATTCTCTAGTCCAGGGGTTATAAGTCAAATGGCTGCAGTATCAGGTTGGCAACATGTATGCATGCATGAATCAGGTTGTGTGTAAGAAATAGGGAGTGAAGAGCCTGGATGAACTAAAGAATATATGTTCTGTCAAAGGAATTCAAACCAAATTCTTAAGGGCCTGGGCCAGCCCTGTCTGTGATCTCTTACTCTAGTCTTCCGTTTCCTGTTTAACTCTACTACTCTTTTTGAAAATGTGTTGCAAGCCAGAGCATATAATAGAATACTCAGGATAAATTAAAGATTTAAAAAGTTGGGAACTACAAAATAATTTATGCTGCAGTGAATTTTTTGTGACATGAACTAAAGTTAAAGTTCTGCCAAGTAGATGTATATAAGGTGATTTTTATGTGAGTTTCATGAGATGAAAGACCTCTCTAACTCTCTCGTTCACTGTGCATCCCACACACCACAATGTCTGGCACACCGCAGGTGCTTAGTAAATACTTGAATGACTATATGGAGGTACCCTTTTTAAGGTCTTTTTTCTTTTCTTTTTTTTAAGATATTTATTTATTTGACAGAGAGAGACAGAGTGAGAGGGAATACAAGCAGGGGGAGTGGGAGAGGGAGAAGCAGGCGTCCCACGGAGCAGGGAGCCCAACGTGGGGCTCAAACCCAGGACCCTGGGATCATGACCTGAGCCGAAGGCAGACGCTTAACGACTGAGCTACCCAGGCACCCCTAAGGTCTTTTTTCTTTTGGCAATTCTATGCTATATGTAGCATAACCACTTGGTGGTGCTAAACTCATTTTTAAACCTGGAAAGGTATTTTTTATATTCGTGCACACCATGATTACTATTCTTCATACACACACAAAATAAGTTGTAATAAATCATGGACAGTGTGAATCATTATTAACATTGAAGGAGAAATAGTAACCACAGGATATTTGTCTTTTTAAAAAAATATTGAAGTTGATTATACAAAAATTGCATGTTTAATGTATATAACTTGATGATTTTGGAAGGAGTTTTTTTTTTTTCTAATTCTTTAAAAAAGTTTTCTAAAGTGATGGATTACAGATTTGAAGTCCTTAGGTCATAGGAATGTTTGAGAGTATTCTCTGCCATAGCCTCAGCATCTAGCCTGGCGCTGTGTACATTGTGTGTCCTTAATGTGTGAATTTGAAAGAATGTGTGAATGAATATAAATTTTAACTTCATCTAACTTCACTCCTACCAACCCATTCCCAGATAATTTTATCCCAGATAATTTTGGTCCAAGATAAAGGGGCACTGAGTCTTACAAAGTGTTAGTTAACCACCTTTATGAAGTCTCCTTTAGTCAGTGAAATTTTTTCTCCAAATTTACTAAACAACTGTGATTCAGAGAAAAATACATATTAAAAGAAATCAGCAATATTAATTGGATTCTAGACTTCCTGTTAGTTTTCTCTAACTTGTCAATTATAAGATGGTTTTGAGTACAAGATAATATCAGAGAGGAATATCCGAAGTGTGGTGGTATCATTATATTTGTTTGAGAACTGGGTGTAAGAGAATGTTTCTTAGTAGAGAAAGCAGTGTTATCAAGGAATTTTTCAAACATATTGCAGCAAACGATGTAAGATCTAGTGGATTTCACAAGACCTCCAAAGCCTCTGGCAACACAATAAGTAGAGGAATATAAGAATTAAAAAGACAGAAGATAATTGAAAATTTTTCTTCTGAAATCCGGCAGGTTATAAATAGTTTGCTAAATTGTAAAATCATAAGTGAATTAGCATTTTGGAAAGACTCTATTTAGAAAATAGTATTTAATTATAATGTAGTAACAAAATATAGCAATAGGACTAAACTGTATTTTTAAAAATCATTCACCAAATTTAAGTTCAACTTTATAATTAATGTTGCTGGTATTCACACTGATCATCTGAGGTTCTTTCTAGCTCTATAGTCTCAACACTGTATAGGGGCTATAGGAAATATGGAAGAAGCCCTTGTCCACAGTAGGTTATAATCTTGTTAGACCATATATATGTACAGAGCCAGCCTAACATGGTGGCTAAGTGCACAAATTCTAGAATGAGACTATCTGCCTGTTGCTTAGCTCTGTGCCCTTGGGGCAAGTTACTTAACTTCTTTGTGCCTTAGCTTCCACAAATGTAAAATGGGGATAATAATATTACTCCTTCATAGGTTGTTGAGAGAATTAAAAGAATTAATACATGTGAGGTGCCTAGAAAAGTACCTGGCACATAGTAAGTGCTATCTAAATGTTTTTTCACTCTAAAATGTAAGGTCCACATAATTTGTTAAATAAATAGTTAACAACTAGATGACAGCAGTGCAAAGACTATATATGACTGAGCTGAAAAAATGTGTGGACAGTATATATCCTTTTTAGGAACTTGAAGGTAGAAACTAATAGCAGTTGTTGGATAATTTCTCTAAAAGCCACCTAGGTGAGTTGGAGCTTGTGCTGAATACTGAAATATGGGTTAAATTTGGATAGGCAGGAGTCAATTTAGGAAGAAGTGTGAATAGGAGGGGGGGACAAGTTCTGTTGATTTAATCAGCTGTGTTTAGATCAGGAAAGATGGGTCTTATTACCCTAACTGGATTGGTTTCACTGATATTATGAGTTTATTTAATTTATTTGGTTTCCTAGTATCCTCAACTCCAGAATTGCAGCAAATTCCTGAAAATACATTAGAATGGAATTAAGGACATTTATTATGTTTATGTTAAGACTATATGAAATACATTTTGAAAACTGTTAACGTTATTCATATTTTGGAGGGCATTGTCATCAGTTAAAAGCTGCTTTTTAAAAAAATAAATTGATAATATTTTTGCTTTTATATTTTATAGGTAATTAACAATGCTTGTGCTACCCAAGCTATAGTAAGTGTGTTGTTGAACTGTACCCATCAAGATGTCCATTTGGGAGAGACATTATCAGAGTTTAAAGAATTTTCACAAAGTTTTGATGCAGCTGTGAGTATAATCTTATTATTCCTAAAATGCTCTATTTGTGATACTTCTCTTTTTAATAGGCTACTTTAACAATTATTTTAGATGAAAGGTTTGGCACTGAGCAATTCAGATGTGATTCGACAAGTACACAACAGTTTTGCCAGGTAAAGAGACTTTTTGTTAAATAAACACTTTCTTTTTTGCTTGTTTGTCTCTCACTATTTTTTTTTCTTTACTGTAGACAGCAGATGTTTGAATTTGATGCAAAGACATCAGCAAAAGAAGAAGATGCTTTTCACTTTGTCAGTTATGTTCCTGTAAATGGAAGATTGTATGAATTAGATGGATTAAGAGAAGGACCGATTGATTTAGGTATCTGGTTTCTGTTCCTGCTATTTCACTTTTGACAAGGAAAAAAGATTGGGTATTCTCCTTTGTTTTTGCCACAATGCTCCTTAGGTTTTTGAAGGGGAAGGTGACTATCAGGTATAATGTCATGAAAAGTCTTAAGCTTTTCATTACTTTATGAGGTTAAATAAGATAGGAAGGACATGTTAACTACTATGGTTCAACTGGGATCTTTAATTTTTTTCTAAGAAAATTTCTTTAACCCATAGATTACATAATTTATTTATTTTTATTTTCCAGTTAACTTAAAAAAGCTGATTTTTATAGTGAATATAAGTTATTCTTGTCATTTTTAACCTGATAAGGGGTAGTAAGCATTTCTTACCATCTTGCATTAAAATATTTTCACTTAGAATTGGATCATTCAGAATCACTTTAATTCAGTGTTTAACAATCTACAAGAAGTGTTTTTCTTTGAAGTTTCTGTTTAAATAGTGTGTTAATATGCTGTCCTTTGGGCCAAAGGGTAGATTTGTCCCAATCCCACCCATCTCTAACCTTAAGCAAAAATGATAAATGGTTAGCAAGGTTGAGGATATAATTGGTGGTTCTGATATAATGATAAAATCATCGACCCACAAAGAAATTTTAACTCCTTATTTTTACCTCATTAAGTTTCCTTTTTTCAAAAATTAGGTTCATTTTTAAGTCCAACGAAACCTGATTTTATTGAACCTAATGTTATCTGCTGTTCATAAAACTTTATAGTTTTTTTAGATTAAAAAATGAACATCGGTTCATTTTGTTTGTACTTTTTGACCATGTCCCCTGCATAGAACCAATAATTTGTCTAATGCAGATTTACGTGTTACCTCTATGTTTAAAAATATTTATTTTTCTGTGTCACAGAAAATTAATAGAATGTTCTTTAAATTCTCTTGAAGTTTTTTGTAGTTTGATGGTTGAGCTGATCTCTGCATTTTCTCTGTTGGCTTCTATCTGGTCACTTATTCTATATTCGTTAGAACCATCAAACACAAAGGACGTAAAAGATAAAGTAGAACAGCCAGTTTGCTATACAACTGGTGCTATGCTAAAAATTATGGTGAAAAGAGGATTAAAACAAGTGGGTAAAATTGGTTTTGCATTATGTGTAGTTTTAGTTTTTTATTTTATAGTTATGATGGTAGGGAGTCAGACTGGTAAGGATTGAATCCTTATTTGCTGCTGACTTGTGCTGATTTTTCTTACCCCTCAGTTTCATTACTGTGAAATGGTAGTTATTCTTATTTCACAAAGTTGTGGATTGTAATGGGATCACTCCCTAATTAATTACTTTTCCAGACATTTGTTCAGTACCTACTAAGTGACACAAGAATGTGGTAATGCAAATTATACTAATGCTTTTTGCCCTTACCTTTACTCCGAAACTAAGAATTGAAGCTTAACATTGTTATGCTAAAAGGATTTTTACCATCCTGAATTTCCCAAAATATTTATAAAACAATATTTTAGACTAACTTTTGAAATAATTTTAATGTTGATTTTATTTGATTTAATTGCTTTCATATTTCTTTCTAGGTGCATGCAATCAAGATGACTGGATCAGCGCAGTGAGGCCAGTCATAGAAAAAAGGATACAAAAGTAAATGCTCAGCTATTCTCACTGGCATAGTAGTCTGGATTTTAAACATTTTTTTTTCAACTTTTATTTTATTATTTTAGCAGTGCTTGTTGAACATCTACTTTTGATTGGATTAATATGTTCAGGAAATCTATTTCAGAAATATTTAAATTCTACAGAGTAATATGTCCTCTAAAGTTAAACATGCAGATCTCCATTAGATATTTTATATAGTTGTTTTGTAGAATTGTTTTTAAACATCTTTTTTTTATTAAATTAAAACTCTTATTTTGAGATAATTATGTATTCACATTCAGTTATAAAAATAATACAGAGAGGTCCGGTGTACCCTTTACCCAGCAGTGGTAACATCTTATCGAACTGGAGTACAGTATCAACAGCCAGGTTGTTGCCATTGATACAGTCAAGGTACAGAATGATTTCATAAGCACAAGGATTCCTCATGTTGCCCTTTTAGAGCCACAGCCACTTCCTTCCTCTGTTGCCACTCTCCCCTCCCATCTTTAATCCCAGGTTTAATAATTTTTGTCAGTTAAAGAATGTTGTGTAAATGGAAATGTACAATATGTAACCTTTCTGGATTGGCTTCTTTCACTCAGAATAATTTTCTGGAGATTTGTCCAGGTCACTAAGTACATAAGTGCTTCATTCTTTTCTAATGATGGGTGCTAGTGTATGGTATGGGTAGGATTTTTTTTTTTTTTTTTGCCTATTTACCCATTGAAGGACATATGGATTGCTTCTAGTTTTTGGCTGTGATGAATAAAGCAGCAAGAAACATTTGTGTACACATTTTTGTGTGAACATAAGTTTTCATTTCTCTGGGATAAATGCCCAGGAGTGCCACTGCTGAGTTGTAAATGGATGTTTAATTTTCTAAGAAACTGCCAGACTCTTCCAAAGTGGCTGTACCATTTTACATTCCTACTAGCATGTATGAGCGATCCAGTTTTTCCACATCCTTGCTAGCATTTGGTTTTGTCAAAATTTTTTATTTTAGCCATTCTAGTAGGTGGGTAGTGATATTTCATTATTGTTTTAATCTGCATTTCCCTGATGACTAATTATGTTGAAAATCTTTTCATGCCTTTTGCCTGTTTTGTAAGTGGATTGTTTTTTGACCGTTGAGCCTTGAGTTTCCTTACATACTCTAGATAGTACTATTTGTTGCCTGCAAATACTGTCTCCCAGTCTGAAGCCTATCTCCTAATTCTTCCAATACAGTCTTTCACAGAGCAAAAGCTCTTAATCCCAGTGAAATCTAATTTATCATTCTTTTCCACTATGAATTGTTTTTTGTTGTCAAATCTAAGAAGTCTTTGGTCCTAGATCCTAAAGATTTTCTTTTTTCCTAAAAAGTTTATATTTTAACATTTTGCATTTAAGTCTGTGATCCATTTTGAGTTAATTTTTGTACATGTTGTGAAGTTAAATCAAAGTTCATTTTGTTGCCTATGCATGTCCGTTTGCTCTAGTACCATTTGTTGAAAAGGCTATCCTTCCTCTAGCAGTTTGGTAGAATTATAAAAAACCAGTTGGGTGTATTTGTGTGAGTCTATTTCTGGGTTCACTACTCTGTTCTATTGACCTGTTTGTCTGCTCTCTGCCAATCCTGCACAGTCTTGATTACTGTAGCTGTATTGTAAGTCTTGAAATCAGATAAACTGATACCCACAACTTTATTCTTTTTCATCAAAATTGTTTTAGCTGTTATAGTTCCTCTGTCTTCCCATATAAATTTTAGTATAATAATCCCATATAAATTTTAGTATAATCTTTTATATCCACAAAAATTCTTGCTGGGATTTTGATAGGAATTGTGTCAAACATTTATATCCATTTGGGGAGAATTGGCATCTTTACTATGATGAGTCTTCCTGTCCATGAACATGGTATGTCTCTCTATTTACTTTGATCTTCTCTAATTTCTTTCATCAGTACTTTGTACTTTTTAGCATACAGGTCCTGTACATGTTTTGTCAGATTTATACCCACATACTTTTTTTGTCTTTTGAGTGATTACAAATGAAACTGTATTTTCATATTTGATTTATTTGATCATTGTTAGTCTGTAGAAACACATTTGATTGTTTTCTTTCTTTTTCTTGCATCCTTTAACCTTGCTGAACTCATGCACCAGCTTTAGAAGTTATCTGTGAGTTCTTTGGCATTTTCTCCGTAATCATGTCATTTGCAAATAGGGGCAGTTTTGGATTTGTCTACTTCTAATTTCAGTTTTAATCAGTTTTTACTTTACATGTTTTGCAGGTCTATTGTTTGGTGCATTAACTAAACATTTATCACTATTTTTTCTTAGTGGATTGATCTTTTTATCATTATGTCATGTCCTTCTCTAGTAATTTTCTTTGTTTTGAAATTTAGTTTATCTCATAGTAATATAGCCAGTCCTACTTGCTTTCTTTCTTTTTTTTTTTTTTTAAGATTCTATTTATTTATTTGACAGAGAGAGACACAGCGAGAGAGAGAGAACACAAGCCAGGGGGATTGGGAGAGGGAGACGCAGGCGTCCCGCAGAGCAGGGAGCCCAATGTGGGACTCGATCCCAGGACCCTGGGTTCATGACGTGAGCCAAAGGCAGATGCTTAACGACTGAGCCACCCAGGCACCCCAGTCCTGCTTTCTTTTGATTTAGTGTTTTCATTCAAGTTGAGATTTTCATCATTTTTAATATGACAAATGATTATAGATTGAAACCTGGACGTTTGTGGTTTTATATAATAAAACACTGGATTTTTTTAAATAAAATTTCTGTTAAGCTGGTTTATATGAGCACTGCTCTGGCCAGGTAAATCAGGATGCTACCTCATTACTGCCAGGTGAGAGTAGAAGTTCAGGCTCCCCACTCTGCTTCCATTGACATCTGAGATGGGAAGAGGTTCCCTGTTATTGCTGGGCAGGGGTGGGAGTTCTGGCCCCAAAAGGGTGTCCACTTGATACTACCCTGGCTGGAAGAAGTAGGAATGCCTTGTTACTCCTTACTACATGGCTTCACTGTTGCTGATATGGGGGAGGCTTCTTTACCACTGTATGGTAGTGACTTCCCACTTGGCTTCCCATTTAGTCTCTTCTAGACACTGCAAATAGGTGTCTTTCCTGCCCGCAGAGATGAAAGTCCTATCTCCCTACTCAGTCTTTGCTGGTGGGTAGGGTTAGGGCACAGTTTTTTTTCAGTTGTGTTTACCTATGGTAGAGTGGTAATTATCTAAAGGTTTTGTTTCATGAGTCGCCCCTTTCCTATTTGGATAGAAGGAGCAGACTTTTGTTGGTGCTTTTTTTGTCTGTGCCTGTCGGCGTTTCTTAGTTGCTGGCTTCTTTAATTCCAAGTCTAGGCTATATGAAGGCAAATGAGATAACTCAAGGAGTTCACCGCTGTGTCATTTTTGCGTCTTGGTTCCCTAGCTTATCTACCTTCTCTCCACCTTTCAGAATTTTCGTTCATCCTTTCATTTTCTTTTTAAAAATATATATTATGTCTAGTGTTTTTATTTGGTGTTTTCTTAGTGAAAGAAATAAGGAAATGAAGTTCCATTTTATTTTTATTTTTTTATTTTTTTTTTAAATTTAAATTCATTTAACATATAATGTATTAATTGTTTCAGGAGTACAGGTCTGTGATTCATCAGTCTTACATAATACCCAGGGCTCATTATAACACATACCCTACCCATTGTCCATCACCCAGTTACCCTAACCCTCCACCCACCTCTCCTCCAGCAACCCTGTTTGTTTCCTATGATTAAGAGTCTCTTATGGTTTGTCTCCCTCTCTGGTTTCCTCTCGTTTCATTTTTTCCTCTCTTCCCCTGTGGTCCTCTGTCTTGTTTCTTAAATTCCACATACCAGTGAGATCGTATGATAATTGTCCACAGCAGAGTTTTATTTTATTTTTTAATTTTTTGAAAGATTTTATTTATTTGTTTGACAGAGAGAGACACAGCGAGAGAGGGAACACAAGCAGGGGGTATGGGAGAGGGAGAAGCAGGCTTCCCACTGAGCAGGGAGCCCAGTGTGGGGCTTGATCCCAGAACCCTGGGATCATGACCTGAGCCGAAGGCAGATGCTTAATGACTGAGCCACCCAGGTGCCCCCACAGCAGAGTTTTAAAAACAACATTTTTACATAAGTTCAAAGCACTGTAGTTAATATTGCTCCATATTCTTTCAGTGAATAGAACTATCTATGAGAAACTGTTATAAGTGAATAATGCAAAAACAGGCTTACATTTTCTATATATTCTCATCTTGATTAAGCACCATTTACATAATCTTACCAGTAATTCTTCTAATGTCAATCCTTACCATAAATAAACTAATACTATGAGATGTCTCATTGTGATACTCTGGTATCAGAGTAGTGAAAATAAAACAGCATTCAGAAATTTTGCAAAAGGATATAACCGTATTATATTAATAAAATATACAAATATTTTATAATTTATAATGTAAAGTATAAGTGAAATATAAAAATATATTAACTAAAAATTATATCATGACTTGGGAAAAAAGTATATAGTTAGGAATATAGTTAATTACCATCGTAATGACAGTATAATTAATCCAACAACGGTGAGGTCTTAGTTATTTTTTTCTGAGATCTGAATTAAATGATGGTTGCCATGTTTCTTATAAAAGTAGGAAAACAAATATTTTTTATTTCACATGTTTAGTGGTATAATTTTATTTTAGAAGATTTGAAAATATTTGTGATTAAATTTAGTTTTTTTCTGCAGTTGTAGCCTTTCATATGTGAAAGCTTTATTTATTTATTTTTTAAAAGATTTTATTTATTAATTAGAGAGCGAGCAAGAGAGAAACAGCATGAGAGGGGAGAGGGTCAGAGGGAGAAGCAGGCTCCCTGCTGAGCCGGGAGCCCGATGCGGGACTTGATTCCAGGACCCCGGGATCATGACCTGAGCCGAAGGCAGTCGCTTAACCAACTGAGCCACCCAGGCACCCTGTGAAAGCTTTTTTTAAATGTCAGTTTTCACTGCTAGCCAATTGATAGATTTGTGTTTATCCTAAAGAACCATGGGGTAGTCACAATAGATTATCTTACTTATAATAGTATTACAATTGTTTATTACATTATAAACTTTAACTTTTTTTAGGTACAGTGAAGGTGAAATTCGATTTAACTTAATGGCCATTGTGTCTGACAGAAAAATGATATATGAACAGAAGATAGCAGAGTTACAAAGACAACTTGCTGAGGTTTGTGACCATGTTTTTAGGTGCAAAGTTCTAGTTTATGTCTCAGGGAAAGTATTCTCTCTCTGTCTTTGTTCTTTCTCTTTCTTTATTCTTTCTCTTTCTTTGTTTCTTTCTCTTTTCATTTCCTTCCTTCCTCTCTCTCTCTCTCTCTCTCTCTCTCTCTCTCTCTCTCTCTCCCTCCCCCCCCACCCCCTTCCTCCCTCTTGATTTGATGAAGTGTCCTGAGTGGTGATTAAGAGAATACACTCTGGAGTCAGGCTGCCTAGATTCAGCTCCTGGCTTTGCCACTTAGTGGATGTATGAATTGGAATATACTTCTTTGTGCTTCAGTTTTTCTTTCTTTTCTTTTTCTTTCTTTCTTTCTTTCTTTCTTTCTTTCTTTCTTTCTTTCTTTCTTTCTTTCTTTCTTTCTTTCTTTCTTTCTTTCTTTCTTTCTTTTTTCCTTTCTTTCTTCCTTTCTCTCTGTCTCTTTCTCTCTCTCTCTTTCCTTTCTTCCTTTCCTTTCCCTCTCTTTCTTTCTTTTTTGAGAGAGAGGGTGAGCACATGTGCGTGCAAATGGTAGCAGGGCAGGGAGAGGGAGAGAGACTCTTAAGCTCCATGCCCTGCATGGAGCCCATGAGGGGCTTCATCTCATCATCCTGAGATCATGACCTGAACCTAAATCAAGAGTCAGTCGCTTAACTGGCAGAGCCACCCAGGAGCCCCTGCCCCTGTGCTTCAGTTTCTTAATGAAAAATGAGGTTAGTAGTATTTACCTTAGAAAGCTGTTGTGAGGATTAACTGAGATAATATATGTAAGCCACTTAAAACAGACTGACAAATATTACATGCTAAGTGTTAGCAATTAACTATTTAATTTCATTATTATAATTAAGCAAGTTAGAATATATTTCTCAAGGAATTAATTGGGTACATTTAGGTTTACATGTAATATTTACTAGTCTGTAATTGATTGTTTTTTTTGTAGTAAATATGATCGGAGAAGATAATTAGTAATAGTACCTTTTTTACATTCCTTTGATGACATTTTCTTAATAGCATATTTAAGCAGATTTATTTTGTAGCTAAGCAAAAGATTGTAGCAATATAGTATTTTGCAGTATAAGTTTTTTTTAGGTAAAAATTCCTATGTGTTATTGTAGAACATAGAAATATGGGAGGTACTACTTAGGGCTTTTGTCCTTTAATATTGCAGTTAGACTGGTATTCTGTCACCAATATTAAGAGTAAAATTTGAAAATAATTGTACTGTGTTTATTAAATATTTTGGACTCAAGCCTCAATCATTAGGGTATGCTGTTCCTTTTTCTTTACCCTAAGGAGGAACCCATGGATACAGACCAGGGTAATAATATGTTAAGTGCTATTCAGTCAGAGGTTGCCAAAAACCAGATGCTTATTGAAGAAGAAGTACAGAAACTAAAAAGATATAAGGTATGTTTTCTTTTTTTTGTTCCTTTGTTTTAATATAGAGTAGTATATTTTGACATGAAGGTATGTTAAATATTTGATTTTTCCCCCCATCATTTACTAGTTTTCAGAATTATGAGTTGGTTCCTTGGCACCCCACAAAGGTAACTAGGAGGTTTCTTTCTTTTTAATTTTTTTTTAAGTATCATTATGAACAAATTTTTAACCTATTTGATGTTTCACTTCACTGCAATTAATGATGATCAAATTGTCATCTTTGGCCATTAGGATCCACTTCAAGCCCTAAGTCCTTTTGATATGATTCTCTTCATCTTTGATAGCTTCCTTGATTTCCAGTGTGACAAGATGGTTCAGACTCATCCTGTCCATTTTCTACTTCAGACTTTGATTAGCCATTTTTTTCAAGAAGCCCTGGGTTCTTTTGTTGGGAAATGTTATTTAGAAACCACTCTTTGGATGCTCAGTGATACTGATTAGTCATTATGTCTAGGCCTTTTCAGAGCTAAGAAATACATTTTTGTTTGCTTCTTATTTTAGTTTTGAAGAGAAAATAGAATGTGAATTTGTACAATGTGAATTCAGTCTTCAAATTTAGAATTGAAGGGCTTGGGGCTCCTTACTGGCTCAGTTGGTAGAGCATGCGACTCTTGATCTCAGGCTCACAAATTCAAGCCCAAGTTGGGCAGGCAACCTACTGAAAAAAAAAAAAAAAGAAAGAAAGAATTAAAGGGCTTTATACTTGAAGTTAACCATTTGCATCTCTTCTCTTAAGCTGTGTGAGTTTGGAAATGGTAGTTAACGTCATTTCTCATGTGTATCATAGTAGAAAAAGCATTGTTATTTGAAGCTGAGCTGAAGGCAAGGATTGTCCTTTTTTCTTTTTCATTGCTCACGAAAGCATTAGCATAGTGCTTTGTATCATACTTAACAGCCAATAAATGACTGTTAAATAAAATAAACGAACCTTGAACTGGTACAGTTTCTTCAGTTGGAAGTGGTGTAGGGGCTGGCTCCAGAGTATTCCAAGTTAATGGAGATAGGAAAGTAAGGGATGAAAGCATGAATATTTATCTTCCATTTTATGCAGTATACAAAAATAACTACCCATCACTTATATATTCTTAATTCAGGGTTATTTCATCACTAAGTTTTAATATTAGCCTAAAATAAAACACAAATTAAGTTTTCAGAATCTTTACCTGCTACATTGCTTGAAAATGCTTGTTCAAAAAGGTGAAATGATTCTTACTGCTACAAAATGAACATGTGTTAAGATTTTATTTAATTCATTAATTAATTGAAGGAACCTGTAGTCACAACTAGTTCAAACGAGAAGTTAAAGCAGCTCAAGTTTATATGGAGTAAAGGAATGTTGAAATGAATTTACTGAAGATGGAAACTTTTTTTTTCTATGGGAGAAGGGAAGTAAATTGAACCTCTACCAGAGAGAATATTTAATAGCTCAATGGCAGTGAAAAACTAGAATCACGTAACTTGGGAGGGGTGCTGTAGACAATGCATAGTTTTCACTTGAAGCATAGATCTTTCTCTATAGTCTATCTTCTTCATTAAAAGTTATTCAAAGAAAGATTATTCTTATTTTTTTAAAAGATTTTATTTATTTATTTGAGAGAGAGAGAATGAGAGATAGAGAGCATGAGAGGGAAGAGGGTCAGAGGGAGAAGCAGACTCCCTGCTGAGCAGGGAGCCCGACATGGGACTCGATCCGGGGACTCCAGGATCATGACCTGAGCCGAAGGCAGTCGCTTAACCAGCTGAGCCACCCAGGCGCCCCAAGAAAGATTATTCTTGATCACAAAATAAAGCTGGTTTCATTAGGCGTGGCCTGATTATTTGCATAGTTGTAGTAGTAAGAGTATTAATTTATCATGTGGGCTTCTTAAATTTACTTTCATCTTAAGTTTTCATAAATAATTTTAGACTTTTAAAAGTGTTATTTGCTAAGCCAAGAGTAGGAAGCCACACCCAAGAAACTCTTCACATGTTTTATTGTATTGGTCTTTATTCTCAGTGGGGATGGAATCTCATTATTTCTAATATTTTTTCTTATGAGAATGGAAGGTTTTCTCCCATTTCTATTTTGAGTTGGATGCAAAGATCAAAATATCAGAAACTTAGTGGAAATGTAAAGTTAGTGTGGTTTGATATTTGTTTTATTTTCAGATTGAAAATATCAGAAGGAAGCATAATTACCTGCCTTTCATTATGGAATTATTAAAGACTTTAGCAGAACACCAACAGTTAATACCACTAGTAGAAAAGGTAAGTGTTTTACTGATGAATACTTAAATTAGATTTAGATTCCCCCAAAACAAGTTGTTTTTTTGGTTTGAGTAGAGGTAAAATTTGTTGAAGCATTCCTATGTTAATTTTTTTTGCATTTATCTATTGTTTTATATTCTAGATGAGCATTAGTTTAACCTGATTTTTTTTTAGTTCAGCCTGATATAAAATCAAAATAAGGAATTGTCCCATTGCTTTAGTCTTCCCAAATCTTTAGTGTTAAGAACTTAGGTTGTACCTAATATTAGAATAAAATTTAAAACTTTTCCTGTCTTTAAGCTGAAAGCAAAATTTTTTTTAAGATTTTACTTATTTATTTGAGAGAGAGAGAGAGCAGTGGGGAGGGCCAGAGGAAGAGGGAGAGAGAATCTCAAGCAGACTCCATGCTGAGTGTAGAGCCTGATGTGTGGGGCTTGATCTCATGACCCTGAGCTTATGACCTGAGCCAAAAGCAAGAGTCGGACACTTAACCAACTGAGCCACCCAGGCACCCCTAAGTTGAAAGCAACTTTTTAATGTTAACAATTGAAATAATAGATTCCTTGTTATTTAATTTAGGAAAAATTTGAATTATCATAGAATTTAAAACTAGAATGGACATTGAAGGGGGAAAAAAATAACTATAGCCTAGACTAATAAATGGGTTTTTTTATTCATTCCTAAGCTAGTATTCTTTCTGCCAAAGAAAAGCTCACATAGGTTTGTGAAAAATTCTGATTTCTAAGATTTTTTCTTCTTCAGTATAAGACACTTAAATATTAATTGTATAATTGCAATGCAGTTAAATTGTTTTTAAGTTTATATTGTAAATCAGTGTTTCTGAACGTGACCATCACTGGATACTCTTTAAAATACATGTTACCTGGCCCCTCCCCAGATATTCTGATATAGGGGAAGGAATCTTTAATAAGTTACCCCAAGTGACTCTAATGCAGCTGGTTTGTGTACCACATTTTGAGAAACACTTTGAGAAGACACTACTAGGCAAATAAAAGTTTGGGCCATTAACTTAAGAGCAGAGTACATGGTAGGTATGTGTTTCTTATTAATTTTAAAGTTTCTGAAGCAAAGATACATTTCAACCCAGCCTTTTTGTATCATCATAAATAATAGGAAATGAGAATTGAGGTTTTTGTGTATACCTTATTACCCAGATCCTGAAACATGTGCTTCTGCTTTTAGCACTAAGTGCACAAATTATTGCAGAAAATTGCTAAGTCTTCTCTTTTCCATGCAGATTTTTCTGTTCATGTATCCCATGGTGTTATTTCAAGATGGGAAACTGATTTTAAAAAGTTTTAGATTAACATTTAGGGTTCTGTGATTCTCAGAAGTTCCTAGATACTGTGTTCTTTGTATGAAACACTATGAAATATTTCTCTATTAAAAATATTAAAATAATATATTGTTGTGTTAAATCATATGATCTGTTGCATCAGATTCAACTATAGATAAATATTACTAAAGGCCAAATGTTATTAGAGAAATTTAAAATTGGTCTGTGAATAAACTTTTTGGTGCAAATTAGGAAAACGACTATTCTTGTTTGATTTTAATGACAGTATATCCCCAGATTTTTTTTGAAAGCATAATTGGAGAACAAGCATTGAACTGTAATTTCTTACTTCACATTTTGGACACAGGGTGGCAGTATGTGAATGCCTGGTGTTAGTGGGACACCAGCTCAGTGTGTTCTTGTGTTTACACCTTTTTTTGAAGGGATAGTTATTGATCTACTTTTGCCTATTTCTTCAGACTACTTTTTGATTAATAATATTGCATAAGCAATATTGAGGTTGCATTTATTCCTTGTGTATATACAATATCTGTTATCCCCTAAGGAATTCCCTTAAAGGAATCAATCTGTTATCCCCTAAGGAATATCCCCTAAAGAATATCCCCTAAGGAATATAAAGGAATTCAGATGCATTATTTGATTAAAATTTTTGAAATTTTAAAATTATTCATCATTTATCTAGCTGTAAGTATATTCTAGGACTTCTTACAGTCTATAGATATACGTACAACTAAGATATACTCTTCTCTCTTAAGCAGTTCATGATGTAGTTGGGGAAAGGAATAAATAATTATAGTATCATGCTGAAATAGGATTGTTCTGATAAGTGCCAGAATCAACAACATGCTGAAAGTCCTGGGGGAGCACAGGGTGGCTCCTTAATAGCCTTATGCCACTTGAAGTTTCACATCCATAAAATTTTAAATCTGTGGTTAGAATCAAATGCTTATTCTCTACCAATAAATCAGCTTCCTTAAGCATAAATGTATTTTGTTCATCACAGTTTGAAAAAAAGAAATCATTATATCATATTGAATATTACTTTCTACAGATAAACATGTTACAAATGAAAAAACAATAATGATGAGATTTTATAATTATATACAATACAAAGGCTTTAATAGTGATAATTGCTTAATAGTAATACTTCTAAGAAAAATAACATGTAGAATTCAGAAATGGATAAGTTGAAATTACTAAGAAATTAATAAGTTTAACAGTTCCTCCCCCCACCCCTCGGTCCCCTATGCCAAGGGAAAGTAGAATAAAGGAACAAATTATAAAAGAAGTAGAAAGAACCAAAGAGGAAAGATGTGGCTACTCTTGGCAGTGATGTCAATACCAAACCTGTCCAGGATCAGATCTCTGAGTAATTGAGATAGTTGCTTAGAGCCTGTAATGGCATGAAAGTATTTGAATTTGAACATCTTTTTATTTTACAGAATAATAAAGAAAAGATCAAGACTTTGATTCTCCTGAGAGCGTATGGCTATAATGAATTAGATTAAGATCTTACCTTTTATAAGTATTTTTGTTATATGAGGCTTCTTCTCTTTTCTGAGGAGTGAATATACATTATGTAATACCTGCTTGGGAAATAGCCTAAAAATACATAGTTATAAAACTTCTTGTGCCATATACCAAATCTTAACTGTGAAACTTTTGCTGAGTTCAGGTATACTCAGTAAAATTCTTTTAATATTTTTATCCTAACCTAGTAATTCTGGATCATTGTCTATCCCAGGTTTTTAATAATCACCAATAACCTACCATAATATAAAATCATAGAATCAGTTGCTATGGGATTCAAAGCACCTTCAAAATACTGAATTTTGTCCACATTTTACTAAGACATTATAATTCAGTTGGTAATAATCTTTAGAACTGGGGCGCCTGGGTGGCTTAGTCGGTTAAGCATCTGCCTTCGGCTCAGGTCATGATCCCAGGGTTCTGGGATTGAGCCCCACATTGGGCTCCCTGCTCCGTGGGAAGCCAGCTTCTCCCTCTCCCACTCCCCCTGCTTGTGTTCCCTCTCTCTCTCTCTCTCTGTGTCAAACAAATAAATAAAATCTTTAAAAAATAATCTTTAGAACTTACTTTTTCTATTCCTTAATAGAAATAAGGTAGAAGAATAGTTGGTATTCACAATAATACCGACATTGATATCTGTGATTACAGAATTACCTGATTTGAGTCAGTGATTTTTGATGTTTCATTGACATACTGTATAGAATGTAACAATGTACCTTTTTTCCATGCTATGTAGAAATGTAATATTGTTTTTTATTTGTAACAAAGGCTGAACAGAATACAGGCTTTTGGTTTTAAATCGCTGGTGCAAATTTAGCTGGTGCTTTTAGGCAAGTTATTTGCTTATAGTTTCCATTTCTTCATCTGTAAATTACGAATCATACCTACTTCACATTCTTGAGGACTAAATATCTATAAAGTACTTAAATGAGTGCTCAATAAATGGTAATTATTGTTAACTTATTTCGCTTATTCTTAATTTTATCTGAATTATATAGTTTAATAAATTATATAGTTTAATATATAGTTTAATAAATTTTATCTGAAATATAGTTTAATAAATTATACAGTTTAATAAATTATATAGTTTATCTGTATTATTTGCTCATTTAATTATATTATAAAATTTATGTCATAAACCAGTAAGTTTATTTTTGTTAATCCTACTAAACATTCTGTATATTCAGAGTATATTTAGAGATCAATATGGGAAAAGTACATATTTTTATTTCAAATTATATCTGAAATTAAATTGTATTTTTATTTGGAAACAGAACTTCTTTGTTAAAAATCATATACATATCAAATTATAAATTTTGCTAACTAAAAATGTTCATGCAAGCAATTTTATTTTATATGATACATATAACATTTCTTCTTAATATATTCTAAGGCATAGCACTTTATTTTATCATATAGTTGTATAATAATTATACTACCTAATACATTATAAAAATATTGTAGTTGTTCTAATTACCCTATTTTTTAATCTAAGGAAGTTTTTTTTCTTAGTTGTATAATAACAAAACTCTATTTGTTCCTTTCTGATTCAATTGGCATAGTGGAAAGAACATTATATTCTAGTACTCTAAGATCGTATTTCTCAAAGTGTCATCTGAGGACCAGCGGAATTGGTATCCTCTAAAAATTTATTAGAAATTTAGAATCTCAGGCATTTTATTGAATCAGCATTATAACAGGGTCCCCAGATCATTGGTCTGTACGTTGAAAAGCACCACTATAGAACAGGTGTCTTTTGACCTCTTGAGGTTCTGTTTTATACTAGCTGTGTGACTTTTGTCAAGTTTGAGATCTATAAGCTGTCTTTCTCATCTGCTGAAAAACAAAATAGAATTACTGGGTTCAAGCTATATAATTGTTGTGAGGATTGAATGAAATAAGGTAAGAGAGCATTTTTTAAAAAGGTTCTATAAGTAATGTTTATTAATACTACAGATATGTGATCCTTTAGTGATATTCTGTTAAACTCATTCAAACATGCAGAAACTAATATGAGATTTTTCTTATACTCAATTTGAGAAATGGGCACATATGTAAATATATCGTTTTGAAGTATTTATGAATGAGTATGACTTTGTGGCATGAGTAATTATGTATATTTAAATTATTACAATTATATTTCAACTGCAGATAAGAAAGAACTATAAACCACACATGATCCTTTTTTACTGAGGGCAAAACATAACTATAAGTGGTCCAGCAGTAGTTTGT
Organism: Eumetopias jubatus; assembly: GCF_037043125.1. Lineage (NCBI taxonomy): Eukaryota > Metazoa > Chordata > Mammalia > Carnivora > Otariidae > Eumetopias > Eumetopias jubatus. The sequence continues at coordinate 21,141,654 of NW_028274818.1, read as the reverse complement.
TGCAAGTCTTGAGTTATGAAAGATAATGCTCTAGAAATCTTAAAAACAATGCATTTCAAGCCTTTTAGCTTAAGAATGCCCACTTACACACATTTTAACATGATCTAAAATGGACTTTTAAGATTTATAGAATACTATCTTTAACTTCTAGGCAAAAGAAAAACAGAATGCAAAGAAAGCACAGGAAACCAAATGAAGAAGATGCTTTGGGATGTATACACATTTCTGCTTCTGCACTTATTTTCATGGAAACCATTAAGTATAAGGAACTTTGAGCATCATCCTAATTGACTCAGTGCACGTTTGGCAATAGTACCAGTCTGTCTTGTCTTTAATGCATGGATTCTTTCCCTACCTGCATCATGTGCATGTAGTGCATATTAAATAAAAGTGATATTCAGAGTGCTTGCCCAAATTCCGTTATTTGACATTGGATCTGAGAGCTTCTGCTATTGGTTCTGTGGATATACACTATCATAATGAACCTAGGAATTACAAAATGTTATTCTCAACCTGTAATTGTTATAATTAATCTCTCAATCTTTTAGCTCAGTTACATGCTTAAAATTTATGAATGTCAAATCTTGATTAAATTAGATCTCTTGTTTCTCCTCATCATTAATGAAAAAGATCAGTATTTGTCTATGATATCTAAACATTTTGAGGATTTTAAAACTGAATTTTATCTTGAGAAAGTATGGTTTTAATGCAGATCATTTGAAAAAGACAAAAGTATAGTTTCTAGTGATTTTTACTGCTGCTGGTAGAAAAAGTAATAAACATTCAGTTTATTTTAGCAGACTTTCTTTAAGTGTTTGGGATTATTTATTATTAGAATTATTTCAGGAAGGTGTGATTATTATGCTTCAAAGCAGAATTTCAGGTTAAGAACAAATGATAAATCTTAAAAGATTTTTGGTGTTACTCTCAGTCTGGCAACATTTTTCAGGCTGCTAAGCTGTATCTTTGTAAAAAATCAGAGGTTTGACAATTTAGGCTATCTGCTTTTTTAAAAAAATAGGATGTGGTGGTGGAGGATTCTTCTATGCCAATTTGAATGAAATTGGTACAGCCCAGTAGTTTCAAGAACCATGTACAGTTCGTTCACAATGGAATTTTTGAAATTACTTTTGGGAGTTGCTTTGTTTTTTTTTGTTTTATGCAATAATTGTATTCTTGCTCCTAATCTTTTCCAAGTTAAACTTTAAAGGAGATTTTATGGAACTTCTTTTTATAAAGGAAATTATCTACTTTTTTTTCTTACTAGATACATTTCTGAAATTGATACATGACTTTTTTTTTAACAGTTTATTATGGTAAAGTTTAAACATACATAGAGCAACTGCTTATTCATCTTCTAGCTTCAAACACATGAATTTTTTAAGGATTATTTTAAAACTTACTACATTGTGGTATTATTAAATAACTAATGTGAAAAAATCTGGTGGGAAATTGAGTAGAAAAATTAATGAAATATTTTTCATACATAATTTTAGTTGAAGGTAATAAAGAAGAATTTGTAGTTTTTCATTTGTGGGTAAATGTATTTTGCTCTGGATACAATAGTAATTATGGAGTGCTTTTAAAGCCATGATACAATTTTAAAAAGTGATTTCTTAAGGATTATTTTAGGCTCATCTTGATCCCATGCAATTATTTCAACTTAATTTATATACCTTGTTTTTTTTTTTTTTAAGATATTTTTAGTTTGGAGTAATCTCTATGCCCAGTGTGGGGCTTGAACTCACAATGCCGAGATCAAAAGTTGCGCACTCTACTGAGTGAGCCAGCCAGGTGCCCTTATATACCCGTTTTATAGAGGCTTAAATTTTGTAAAGCAATACAAGGAATATTATAGTCAGTAGTATACAGTCATCAACACAGTGTGACACTAGCATAAGGATCAACAACAAATTGATCAGTGGAATAGAAGACTAATCCTATAAATAAATCCACATTTATGTGGTTACTTGATTTTTGACAAAGGTCGCGAAGCAATCCAACAGAAAAGAAAAGTCTTTTCAATGAATGAGGCCAGAACAGCTAAACCTTCATGTGGAAAAAAAAAGGAACCAAGACCTCCTTCCTCACAAAAATGAATTTGAGATGGATCATTGACCTTCAATTAATAGCTAAAGTACAAAGGTTTTTAGAGGAAAACATAGGTGAATATCTTTGTGACTTGAGTGTAGCCAAAGGTTTCTTAGGTCACAGAAAGCAATAACCATAAAGATCCAAAATCTGTTTATAAAAATTAAAAACTTGTCATTGAAAGATGCTTTTAATAAGAGTAACCAGTATCAAATGACATTAAAATAGCTTTATAAAACTGTGTTAATAGGTATAAGGATATTTTCTTATAATCTAATTCTAATAAAATTCTTTGATAGGAATTTCCATAGCTTAAGAATGGCTTATTTTATCTGCTGCTTCTTTGATAATTGTAAATGCATTGTAATCCTTCATGATAATGTTTGCCAGTGAATAAAGAAATATGACTTGTCTTTGTCTGGGTCTTAAGTCATGAAGCTGATGGGTAGAGAAAATGGATGAATAAAGAACAATCCAGAAATGTATGTTAGTTATGTGGGAAGTTTTTTCTTTTTTAAAAAGGTGTATTGAAAGGAGTGTTTAAAAGAAAGTCTCCTTTGTTCATTTCACTTTTGCCCTTTTCTAATATCTCATTTAATGCTTGGATAGGTGAAGGCACTTCCATTCTGTTTTGTGCCTTTTAAAATAACTAGCCAATTCTAAGCAATATACTTTTGCTATCATAAACAAAGAAAGCTTGCCAACAGCTGCTGCACTGGCTAGTCTCACCTCATATGTTTAGTTCCCAAGATAGCTGCCCTTTTTCTAGCAGAGAGCAGTCTGCTTGACTGTGCCACTGGAATAGACAAATATTTGTTCTGAGATCGTGAACGATGGGGACTTGCTCCCCTATTTAGACCATGATACATACTTCTGTGTGTATTATGGTGTTACATGCAGATTAATAACTTCAGTTAATCTAGTTGCCTAAAACATTTCAAGATACATTTAGAAATCACTTTTTTTACCCCCTGTAGGAGTATTTTGTGTCTTGGGGGGGAAAAACTTTTAAGGTTTTTCCTTTAAAAAATTTGAAGAAAGATAAGCAAAAATAAAATTTAAATTACCCATCGTTCTACCATCAGGGATGACTACATTGACATTTTAGTGTGTTTAGTGATTCTTTTACCCCATATGTGTGCGTTTCTGTGTGTTAGTCTTGCATGCCCTCCCCATATGCCAAAATAGATTTATGTACTATAAGTTATTTTTAAAGCAGATGATATGCAATTTATCATCTTTGTATCATTGACAACTTATTCTCAGGAAACAAACCACTCCAGCTATTTGAAGAGGAATAGGGATTAATACTGAACATTTTGAAAGCTAGTTTCTTACAAGGTCATTGGAAGTTATGGAGGAGTAGGCTCTAGTTTGGGTTTCCAGGAATGACTCCCAGCAAAACCTGTGTTACTGGCCCACCAGCAGAACTGCTACATCTGCAGCAGTCAAGGGTTCACCATTGGAGTCCCTGGTGTTAGGACCTGCTGCAGCAGCTGTGGTCTAGGAATGAGGAATGTGCTGCAATTATGTGTTGTCACCCAGTGACTATATACTAGAACTGTGGAAAAATTCAACCGCTCCATGGCTAAGCACTCAGAATAGTGAAAGCCACTCAGAATAAATTCTGCCACTCAGATTAGCTAAAGCAACAGGCAGATGGCCTCTGCCTTTTGACTTTCAAAACTTAGGTTTTCTGTAAGGGAATCTAGGAAGTGAGTTTTTAGCTTTGCAGTCTCTGCAGATTAGGAAGGCATTCTAGGAGGGAGCTGGCAAGTCCACTCAATCACACATTACTACATTCTTCTACAGTAACAATTTTTTCTTTTTACAGAAGTAATACATATTTATTTTAGAGAAATGAGAAAATACAGAGAAAAAATATGAAAATAAAATCTAATCCTATTACCCAGAGATAATCACTGTTAGTGTTCTGATGTATATCTCACCAAAGAATGTGTTTACACTCACACATGTAGTAAATATTTTTGTTTTTATGAAAGGGATTACAATTAAATATTTTGTTCCATGCTTCCCCCCACAAACGTCTCATATTAATAAATATGCTTGCATCACATCTTTTTTTTAATGGTTGCTTAGTATTCCATTATATAAGTATGCTCTATTATATTTAACAAGCCCCTAGTAGTGTGGAATAAAGCATAGAAATAAAATGGGCAAACTGGATAGTTTGATTTTGGGGGGAGGAATTTATTTTTTAAACTGACATGATTTCTTAGATCTGTCAAATATGAATGTTCTTCAGTTTGTTCTTTTCCTTAACATGTGGTTAATAGGCTTAAATCCAATGACTGAGAGGTCAAAGAGTCACCACTTCTAGCATACCTAGTAATTTTTATTTTATTTTATTTTTTATTTATTTATTTTTTTTTCAAAGATTTTATTTGACAGAGAGAGCGAGAGCAGGAACACAAGCAGGGGGAGTGGAAGAGGGAGAAGCAGGCTTCCCGCTGAGCAGGGAGCCCGATGCGGGGCTCGATCCCAGGACCCTGGGACCATGACCTGAGCCGAAGGCAGACGCCCAACAACTAAGCCACCCAGGCGCCCCCTAGTACTTTTTATTTTTGACTTTATATTAATGTCTTGAGAACTTGATAATTTATCCAACATATATCTGAGTTGTTCTAGATGCTGGAGATCAAGCCTCTGCCCTCAAGGTGAGAGGCAGTAGGCAAGCCTGTATAATATAATTTTTCAAGTACTGGAAAGAACTATAAAAAAAACAGCAGGCCAAAAGAATGGAGGGAGGTGAGGTTTGATGGGATGGCCATGGAAAATACCTTTAAGGAGATGATATTGAAGCAGAGATCTAAATGAAGAGAATTTTCTCTGTAGTACTGACTCAGCACTACGAAAGAGGATTGCATACAGGTAGAATCAACATGCAGTAATTCTGAATATTAATTTTTAATAATGTGTGATAGTTAAATGGTTTATGAAAGTTGATTTGGGGTGATTTTGATTTGATTTTTAATATGAAAATAGGTTGAATAAAAATTACATGTAGGAAACTCTAGGACCACTGGCCTATGTGCTTTTTTAGGCTATCCAGATAGTCTACATAAACTTATATAACACTTTCTTGTAGCAATGTAGTATAGTATTGACTAAACCAGAAAATTAGTGGGAAAAGTCTCATGCAAGTATATTTTAAAAACAATTTGACATATACCATGATTAAAGAAATAAACATGAAAACTAAAACAATGAAGTTATTAGAAAAATATGGGAGGATATTTTATTATTTTGGGATAGAGAAAAGCTTCCTAAGCAAGCAATAAAACATAGAAAAAAAAATCTAGAAGAGAAACACTTGACTGTATAGAAATTTCTGTACAACAAACACCACAAAAACTTAAAAGTGAGAACAAAATTTCATCATACATAACAATGTAATATGTATATTAGAAATATAATTAATGTCTAATATACAGAGACCTCTCCCCCAGGAGAAAAATTGGCAGGTGACATGAACAGGCAATTCACAGAAGGTGTTAAACAATGGCTAGTGACATTGTAAAAGATGGTAAATCCACTAGTGATCAAGAAAATACAAATCAAAATTTAAAGAGATGCCTTTTTCCTGTCAGATTATCAGGAAATTAAAACGCTTGTAAACATCCACTTTACAGTGTGGGCATAAATGGGCAGGCAAGCTGATGGACCAGTGGCAGAAGTCTTTTTGAAAAGCAATTTAGCAATTCTCAAAATCTAGATGGTACATATCCTTACAATAATTTCACTTCCAAGAACCATATTACATATGTATTCACACAACTATATAAAGACGTATAAGAAGATTCATCATAGGGTTATTTGTAATAGCAAATAATTGGAGACAACCTAAAAGCATAGCAAGAGGAAATGGGAAAATAAGTTATAGTATGTTGGAATACTATGCAAATCACTGAAGATAATGAGATAAATTTCATGTATTAAATGGAAGGACGTCTGTGATCCTTTTTTAAGGAAAATGAAAGCTGCACTATAGTGGTATAGTATAAATACATTTTCTGAAGAAAAACCTTACATGTGTATACATGAAAACAAAAATATTTGGAAGTATCACATGAGATTCTTAACAGTTAGTAGCCCAGGGGCTTAGAAGTGGAAGGGTGAAGTGGGGAATTTTCCATTTTAAAGTTACAGGTTTCTGACATGATTGAATTTTTTCCTACCAGAATATATTACTTTTGTGTTCTAAACCATATCAATAAGTTAGCCAATTATTCTTGTGACAAAAGTATTGTCAGGATTTCTTTCAATAAGATGCTCCCTAAATGCATTTAAAAATGAACAAAACATAAATGCGGCATATATATATATATATATATATATATATATATATATACACACATATATATATACACACATATATATATAACACATACATTTGAGTAATATATTTATTGTGTAATCTAAGGCATACCTATGTCTTCCTAGCAATAATACTGGTGTTTATGGGGTACTTCCCCCTGGTGGCTATTCTCATAGCAGTTTATTTTTTAATTAATTTTTTGTACTTTCAAGTTTTTTTTTAAATTCCAGTTAGTTAACATATGGTGTAATATTAGTTTCAGGAGTAGAATTTAGTGATTCGTCCATCACATATAACACCCAGTGCCCATCACAAGTGCCCTCCTTAATACCCATCACCTATTTAACCAATTGCTCACCCACTTCCCTCTAGCAACCCTCTGTTTGTTCTCTATAGTTAAGAATCTGTTTTATGGTTTGTCTCTCTCTCTTTTTTCCCCATGTTCATTTGTTTCTTAAATTCCACATATGAATGGAATCCTATGGTATTTATCTTTCTCTGACTTATATCACTTAGCATAATAGTCTCTAGCTCTATCCCTCGCATTAAAGATATTTTATTTCACTTTGTTCATCTTATGTATGTATATATGTATGTATGTATTTAAATCAAGTCATCTATAACAAGGTTACTCAAAATCATGGTCTTCAGACCAGCAGTGTCAGCATCACCTCAGAACTTGTTAGAAATGCAGAATCCCAGGCCAATGAAATCAGAATCTGCATTTTAACAAGATGCCTAGTTAATTCCTGTGCACATTCAAATTTAACAAGCAGAGGCTCATTTGTTATATTTATGGAAATACTGTTTTCATCATCAGTGGATATTGTGCTATATTTTCTGCACTTAAGAAATTGATATTAGGATTTTTGCAGTTTCAGTAGCATTAGAATTAGTAGGTTTAGAAAATTGATTAGACTAAATGGTGCTGGGAAAATTGGACAGCCACATGCAGAAGAATGAAACTGGACCATTCTCTTACACCATTCACAAAGATAAACTCAAAGTGGATGAAAGACCTAAATGTGAGACAGGAATCCATCAAAATCCTAGAGGAGAACACAGACAGTAACCTCTTCAACCTTTGCCGCAGCAACTTCTTGCAAGACACATCTCTAGAGGCAAGGGAAACAAAAACGAAAATGAACTATTGGGACTTCATCAAGATAAAAAATTTCTGCACGACAAAGGAAACAGTCAACAAAACTAAAAGGCAACCTATGGAATGGGAGAAGATATTTGCAAATGACATATCAGATAAAGGACTGGTATCCGAGATGTATAAAGAATTTATCAAACTCAACACCCATAAAACAAATAATCCAGTCAAGAAATGGGCAGAAGACATGAATAGACACTTCTCCAAGGAAGACATACAAATGGCCAATAGACACATGAAATAATGCTCCACATCACTTGTCATCAGGGAAATACAAATCAAAACCACAATGAGATACCACTTTACACCAGTTAGAGTAGCTAAAGTTAACAGGAAATGGAACAACAAATGTTGATGAGGATGTGGAGAAAGAGGAACCCTCTTACACTGTTGGTGGGAATGCAAGCTGGTACAGCCACTCTGGAAAACAGTAGGGCAGTTCCTCAAGAAGTTAAAAATAGAGCTACCCTATGACCCAGCAATTGCACTACTGGGTATTTACCCCAAACATACAGATGTAGTGAAAAGAAGGGGCACCTGCACCCCAATGTTCATAACAGCAATGTCCACGATAGCTGAACTTTGGGAGGACTGAGATGTCCTTCAACAGATGAATGGATAAAGATGTGGCCCATATATACAATGCAATATTACTCAGCCATTAAAAAGGATGAATACATGCCATTTGCATCGACATGGATGGAATTGGAGGGTATTATGCTAAGTGAAATAAGTCAATCAGAGAAATACAATTATCATATGGTTTCACTCATATGTGGAATATAAGAAATAGGGGAAGGTAAGAAAAACTGAATGGGAAGAAATCCTAGAGGAAGACAAACCATGAGAAACTCGACTCCGGGAAACAAACTGAGGGTTGTGGAAAGGAAGGTAGGTTGGGGGATGGGGTAACTGGGTGATGGGCATTAAGGAGGGCATGTGATATGGTGAGCACTGGGTGTTCTATGCAACTCATGAATCATTGAACACTACATCAAAAACTAATGATGTACTATATGTTGGCTAATTGAATTTAAGTATATTAAAAAAAAATGCAGCAGGTGCCTGGCTGGCTCAGTCGGTGGAGCATGTGACTCAATCTCAGGATCATGAGTTCAAGCCCCATGTTGGGCATGGAGCCTACCTAAAATATAAAAAAAAAATTAAAGAGTTAAAAATAAAATTATAAAGAGATGGAGGGAGGGAGAGAGGAAGAAAATACAAAACCATTCACAATGTGCCAGGCACTGTTCTAAGTATTTTTGCATATTAACTCTAATCTTCACAAGATATGAAATACATCCTGTTATTCCCATTTTCATATGAGGATACTAAAGCACTAAAACAGTAAGTAATTTACTCAAGTTCACACAGCTCTGTAAGCAGTAGACCTAGGGTTCAAACCCAACTAACTGGGTCCTCAATTCTTCTCTCCCTCCCTCTGTCCCTCCCTCCCTCATTTCCTCCCTCCCTCCCGTCCTCACAATCAACCCCCTCTCTCCTACCTTGCTTCCCTCCCTCCCTTCTTATCTTTCTCCCTTCTTCCCTCCCTCTCTTCCTTCCTCCACCCCCCCCCTTCCCTCATTCTTAGGGGTGAAAGTTTCATTACGGACAGAAACGAAAAGTGGAGGTTCTTGGTAAAAAAACTACCCTATCTCTGGATTTATTAGAAGCTCTGTAGGAGACATTAATTACCTTCACTGAATTATTAAGGAATGCATAGAGTAAGTGGTAATCATGAGCTCTGGGATCCGGTGGCTCTCTGTGGGCTGGTAATTATAATGATTTTGATAAGAGACTAACAAGCTATCCAGGTTGGGCCTCCCAGGCTGTGTCTCCTAGTGAAGTTACCAAAGTCCAAGTTCTGCCCTTTCAGCTTATGATTTGAGGCGTTGAGTGTACACTCACTGAAGGTGATAAAGACATTGGGTAGTTGAAACAACTTAATAAAACTTAGAGAATAATGTACACCTGAAAGACAATTTACTAATTTACTTTACTATTATAACTGCCAAGGAGACCAGACATTCCTATCAACCTATCAGTACCTTGTCTCCCCGGCAGATAAACTTACCAAGGAAACCAAATTAAGACCAGAAGGTAGGATGACTATAGAACTGGTCCAGAGGAAAGTATTTGTTTTTGAGACATACTGGATGTGACAACCTATTAGATGTTTTGCCATACTAGACACTAACCAAATCTGCCTGGTACACTCACACCTCTTGGCCAAAATGTTACTGCATCCTTCTACACATTACTAGAGACACAATGACAAAATTTTAAACTCCATTATGATCACTTTTCTGGTTGATATTTTCCTACTCCCCTTCTCATACCGAAAAATGTTCTCAAATATGTTGTAATTTAAGTTTATATTCATTTTATTTCAATTTTATTTTTATCTGGCTTCCTCATGAATTTTCTCTATATATTTTCTATAACCTATGTAACGCCTATGTGTGAGGAATCAGTGTTTCTGTTCTAATATGGCCACTATGACCTTCCTTAATATCGCATGCCTGAAATGGTTTATATCTAACTTACATATTTGGGATGCCCTGCACACCTAAGGTGATGTGGGAAGTGTTTCTCTTAGAGCACACAGGATTGTTATTGGGGTAGTTGTGTTGCTAATACAGTGACCGCCTTGGGTGATGCAGTTACTCTTTCAGATTGTAGGCCAAAATTTACTTGAATTAACATTTGCAATAAGAAACAATAGTGTCAACCTAAGTAGCCTCATTATATCTTCCATGAGTAACTTGGCCACTCTAGCCTCTGCTATCATTCTACGAACTATATATACATTCTTGCCAACTTTCTTGAAGTTGGCAAACACAATGTCACAGGTAAGACACTGAACTTTCTGCATACCAATTTATTCTCAAATTGTAACCTCATGGTGCAGTGTGTGGGAGAGCAGACTACCAGACTTGGACTTTGGAGACCTGGGATTCTGGTCCTGCTCTGCTATTAACTATTGTATGATCTTGGCCCATGTTGTGTTACCTGCTGGAATGTACTTTGTCCTTTCTTATAAATTTCAAATAGCACTTAGCAAACATATTTCACGTATGTTCTAACCCCTAAAACAAATTAAAATGGAAGCTTTGTGGTATGAGGCACAAACACTTCTGGCCCTCTCTTGCTGTCTCTCGTGGTTGAGTCTAAACATAAGAAATCACGCGTATATGACTTTCTTTTCTTTTAAAAAACACAGATGATATTTAGAAGAAGTTTGGTTACATTTCCTAAGCTTTTATCCCTATGCTTTGGGGATCTCTCAGCCTCCTGCACTGACAACCTTATAAACTTATACATCTAATTTGTATTATTATCTTGAGGCAGTCCTTTTGCTAATTTTAACCTCTAAGATGGTATTAAGAGTGTAAGCTAATGCAGATCTTCCTCAGCTTACAATGATAAATCTATTGTAAGTTGAAAATATTCTAAGTCTAAAATGCATTTAATACACCTAAACTACTGAACATCATGGCTTAGCCTACCTTGAATGTGCTCAGAACACTTACATTAGCCTACAGTTGGCCTAACACTCATAATTGCATGGCTGACTGGGAGCTGCCCAGCATCACAAGAGAGCATCATAATGCATATTACCAGCCCAGGAAAAGATCAACATTCTAAATTTGAAGTATAGTTTCTACTGAATGCATATCGCTTTTGCACCATTGAAGAGTTGAAAAATTGTAAGTTGAAGCATTATTAAGTTGGGAACCATCTGTATAAACTATTCTGACACAGCATCTCCAATTTGAAATCTAGTCATTTTTATACACAATCTTTATTCACAAAAAGGAAAATCAACTCCTTTCTGGATACATATTTAAAGAAATGTAGACAATTCTGGAGCCTTGTGATAGAATTACCATTTAAAGAATTTTGAATGATATATTTTAGCATCAGTATATGTAAGGAAAGAAGCCCTACTATAAACACCACATGATAGTATTATAGTAGAAGAAGTAAGATTTAAGATAGGCTTGAATGTCTTCTTGTTCATTCATTAATTCATTCAACCAAAAGGTATTATTAAGCATCGACTCAGAGTGAGATTTAATTCTGTTTTGGGGATACATGAATGCAAAGACATGGTCTTGCTCTGTGAGCTTGGACTGGTTGTTAGCCTTGGGGGGTTATAAATCTCACTGGTGATAACTTCCTCAAAGAGCAGAGACAACATTATGATAAGTAACTGTTACCAGTGAATAGACAAAACAGTCTTAGAATAAGTCTATTTTGCCCCATATGCAGTAATAATGTTTATGTAGTTTGGGCAAATGTTTATGAGAATTGACTTACACTTGAGATACCAGCTTACTATTATATTTTGTGGTCACAGAGTGAACATTCCTGTCAACTTTTGTCTTTTTTAAGATTCAGTAACAGCTTATTTTGGGAGGAGGAAACAAGAGTAGAAAAGAGAACTGAGGTGTTAGCTGTATTTATGTTAAGGTTCAAGGTAGATAATAAGTAGCAATTGCAACTTTTAAGTTCTATTAGCATTTGGGGGCTAGTGAGGTGCTTTCCAGGAACTTGGGAATTACAGAAGTAATATTGCATTCTGAAAATTAAATTGTAAGGTCAACACATAACAGAGTATGAATTTGGAAAGTTCCTAGAATGAAACAGACTGCTTCCAGGCCATTTGGATGTTACTAACTCAGAGGTCACTAACATAACACGTATTGAGCTAGGTGAGTAATGTGAAGGAGTGAAGGTGACCAGATATCGGTGTAGTAACCACAAAGTGATAGTCTCCACTTCCACCAATATACGTGCTTTCCTCCATTTTTCTTGACATATAGACCATTCTTTGTCCAGTTTTCTATTTTCCCTCATCTGAAAGCTAGAACAACAAGTGTTATTTTTTTCTCTCAAGTTTACTCTAAGAAGGGGGAAGAAAGAACATACACAGATTAATGGCGAATGACACTTGGCAGAGATGCTAGCAAACAGGAAAGGACACCCTATCTAAAGGGAGCAGCTATTCCTCAGCTGTAGCTGATTACTTGCAGGTAGAAATGGGCTAGTATTGCCAGAATTTCTGTTTTTTGTGTTTTTTTTTGAGAGACGCCAAAAATCTAAATTTATTGAAGTTTCTCAGTTTGTAAATGTGGGCTTTAGTTTTTTTAAAACATCTCAGGCCAAATAAGACAATCTGTGGGCTGAACCTGACCCAAAGTCTCTACTTTGTAATCTCTGCTATAGCATTAAATATACTTATGTAAAGCAAGAAGGAGTTAATCAAAAAGGAACAGCCAGCTCTAGAAGTGCAGATACAATAGAGTCATAGAATTTATTGAAGAATATCCAGAGGAAGAGTCTTATCTATGAAATGCCTGAGTATTTCTGATCTCAACACTTAAATATTTCCATTGTTAAACCCACCTTACATTTCTTGGATAAACCTAATTCAGTCCTGCTATAGTATGTATTTTTATGTATTACTGGACTCTATTGTTATTTGGAATTTGTGCCTCTAGCATCTGTCAGTAATACCGGTCTCCTTTTTGCCTTTCTCATACTACATTGCTTGGATTTTGATAATAAGGTTATCTGATATAAGGTTATGCTACTACATAATGAGTCTGATAATTCCAATATCTGAAGTCTGTTTTTAATTTCTGTGGTTTCTGTTAGTTCTTGCTCAAGCTGTCTGTGTGTGTGTGTGCGCATGCATGTATGTGTTTCTTACCTCATTGTTCTTGAAAAGTTATTTGTAAGAATGTTTCGAGGCCTAGGATGTTTTCTTCCAGTTTACATTGCTTATGGCAGTACCTAAAGGCTCAGCAAGTTTGGAAGAGCCTTATTCTTTTTTTTTTTTTTAAGATTTTATTTATTTACTTGACAGAGAGAGAGAGTAGGGGGAGCAGCAAGCAGAAGGAGAGGGAGAAGCAGGCTCCCCACTGAGCAGCGAGCCTGATGCTGGGATGCGGGGCTCGATCTCAGGACCCTGGGATCATGACCTGAGCCGAAGGTAGCCACTTAACTGCTGAGCCACCCAGGTGCCCCTTATTCTATTTTGAAGACCCAGGGTTTCCTGGACTACCCAAGTCATTCAAACCTGGACTACAAAATGACGCAAGGCTAATCTAAGTATGGTCTCTCTTGTCATGGTGTATAACCCTTTGGAGTCCCAAGGATCTTTGTGGAAAGGGTTTCCAATTGAATTATTTTATGGGAGACAGGGCTTTGAATTTTATTCCTGCTGACCTGGGAGGCCATAAAAATGAAAGTTAAAATTTTCAGAGTTTGGCAAAAACATCTTCATGTGTTCTTATCCCTCTTAAACTGTTCTTTTCTTTTTTTCTTTTGGTCTGGGAATTCCTTACTATTTTATTGGTACTTTGTTCATTTCATCCATTTAAAAAAATTAATTAATTTTAAAGTTCTTGTAAGCAGGAGATCTAGGACGCTCCCAGGACAGCATCAGTAGACAGTGAAGTTCTTTCTCTGTTCATTTCTATATGTAAAAACTGTCAAGGTTTACTAGTAGTTCTTAATTATTTAAAAAAAATTGACAGTAATTTCAATAAAAATATAAAAATACATGTAGTTCTTATCTCTGCACTAATGACATACTTTGTGTTTCCATGCTCCTTGATTATTAGTGGAGTTAATCTTTTTTTTTTAAGATTTTATTTATTTATTTGAGAGAGGGAGAATGAGAGAGAGAGAAAGCACATGGGGGGGGAGGGTCAGAGGGAGAAGCAGACTCCCTGCTGAGCAGGGAGCCCGATGTGGGACTCGATCCAGGGACTCCAGGATCATGACCTGAGCCGAAGGCAGTCGCTCAACCAACTGAGCCACCCAGGTGCCCTGGAGTTAATCTTTTGTGTGTTTGATGGCCATTTGTCTTTCTTTGCTAATGAAGTACCTGTTGTGTATTTAGCCCATTATTCTATTGCTGTGTTAATATTTTTGTTATTCATTTGAAATAGCTTTTTAGATATTAAGAAATTTTGTTTCCTAAGGAAAGCTGAAATCTTATTCCTAATGCTTCTCTACCATCAGATTACTAATAAGGAGGAACATTGACGTGAATGGTTTAAGGCTAATGACATTTGCCTCATCGTAGTGCTGGAGACTGTCCTCTAGATCAAGTCATTTAATAAATATTTATTGAACATATACTAAGCACCAGGTTAATGAGGTTCTGGGCATGTAATGGTAAAAACCACAGATATTATCTTTGTCTTCATGGGATTTACTCTAGTGAGTTTGACAGACGTGAACCAGATAATCACAAGTGTGTATTTGCGAACCATTGTAAGTGCTGTGAAAGCAAAAATTTCTATGAGATCATCAAACAGGAGAACCTGACCTATCTGAGTTACAGTTTGAGCTGAAATCTGGGGGACAAGTGGGAGTTAAGTAGGCAAAACCTGGGGTTTGTGTGTGGAGGGAAGTACTGCAGACAGAAGGAAGTACAAAGTCTGTGAGACAGGAAAGAATTTAGTGTTTCAGAATGTTAAAAAGGCAGTATGACTGGGGTGCACAAAGCAAATGCGTGTGTTGAGTCTGGAGAGCTGAGAAGGGTGCTTGTGCATAGTTTTGTGAATTACACTAAGGATTTTAGTCTTCATACTAAAATTAATAGAAGCCATTAAAGAAGTTTAAGAAGGGGAAGGATATGGTCAAACTTGCAGTTTTATAAGATCACACTTGCTGTAACACAGAGAATTGATAAAGAGGGAGCAAATGTGGATATGGGAAGGAATGGACAAATAAAGCATGATGCCCATCGTGCTCTTTATACTTATTTACATACCATAAAACTCCACAGACTCCCACGTCTTCCCTATCCCCCTGAGTCTACTCACCTGTAGACTCTTTGTGTCCTTTGGCCACCCTCTCCAACTCTGGATACCTTTCCACATTGCCCACAGTGTAATTTATGTAATTTATGTCCTCAATCTAGATTTTAAACATTTCTTTTACCTTCTTGCTCTAACGAAAATGTGACTTTCTCCACTGCCCTATAGCAGTTGCTATTTCTTCCTCCCACTGCGTCTTGAGATTGGGTAGGTCTTGTCTTCCTTGTTCACCATTGCCTCTTTCATTCTCCCTCTTTCCTCCTTAAAACTTGCTGTTTTTGGATCTCATGTCATCAAATTATATGACTCATCATTACTGTCAACACCCATCATTTCTTCGTAATTTTAACTCCCAAGTCATGTTATTTACTCCTACACAACTCTTGTTTCAATTCTTGACTATTTCAATGCAGAGCACCCTGGTCACTCAGTGCTTTGAAGTCTTCCTCTTCAGCAATATTCTCTAGTCTTGCCCTCAAGCCACTCAATGCTGCGATCATACCCTTGACGTTTATTATCACCAATAATTGCATCTCTTTAACCCGAATTTCATGCCCTTCACTCTCTGAACACCACCTCTTATCTCCCCCATCTGGCTCCTTCCAGAATTCTAATTCCAGCAATCTTTTGACTCCACTGGAGCCCTCATTTCCATCAATTCCACAACATTTCCAATTTTCCTCTTTTTTTTTTTTGATATCCTTATTTTCTCCTTTCCCAGCCTAAGTTTCATGGTCAGTTATTACAAGCTCTCTCTTGCATACACCCTTAATTCTTTTGCCCTTCTCTTTGCGCTATTCTTTTGGCAAAACTACATTCTGGTTGAGTCCAAATCGCTGTTATTCTGAACCTGCATCTGATTTGGTGGGGAAAAAACACTAAACCAAGTTACCTTGTTTCCCTTGAAATTCTTTTTTTTTAAAGATTTTTATTTATTTGACAGAGAGAGACACAGCGAGAGAGGGAACACAAGCAGGGGGAGTGGGTGAGGGAGAAGCAGGCTTCCCGCCAAGCAGGGAGCCCCATGTGGGGCTCGATCCCAGGACCCTGGGATCATGACCTGAGCTGAAGGCAGACGCTTAATGACTGAGCCACCCAGGTGCCCATCCCTTGAAATTCTGATCATGAACCTCAAGTGGGCCCTTAATTCTATTAGGTAGGCATTCTATACATCCGTAGGCCCTTTCATCTCTCTTTTTGAGGTGATTATATGGGGACTTTCCTCATTTTACTTAAATCTCAACATCTCTCCTATGTTCAGCTGATGACTGTAACTTCCTCCTTTACTGAGAAATGGAACCGATCAGAAGAAAACTTGCATAGACTTCCACCACTGCATCTACTTACTTAAAAGCATTAGCACCTCCTCTGCATTCTTACCTGTTCCTGCAGATGAACCACCCATTTTCCTATCTAAAGCTGGCTTCTTTACTTGTCATTGGATGCCATCCCCTCTTGTCTGCTCAAGAAAAACATTCCAGAAATTCTCTCCTCTTTCTCCTACATTATTATTTTTTTCATTTTTTACTGGATCATTCTAGTTAACTTATAAAAAAAAGCATCTTGACTCCACTTCCTTCAACAACTAACACTCAATTTCCTTGTTCCCTTTTGCAGCAAATCTCCTTCTTAAAAGCATTATTATTTCCTGTCATCAATTTCTCTCCTGTCCGTTTTCTCTTATAACAACGGCAACAGGTATTTGCCATCACTGCATGGAAACTACTCTCCAAGTTACGCTAACCCCAGTGGTTAATATCCAAAATATATAATGAACTCACACAACTCAATAGCAACCAACAAACAAGCCAAATAATTCAATGACAGAATGGGCAGAGGAGCTGACTAGACATTTTTTTCCAAAGAAGAATACAGATGGCCAATAGTCACATGGAAAGATGCTCAGCATCACTAATCACCAGGGAAATGCAGGTCAAAATCACAATGAGATATCACCTCATGCCTGTTAGAATGGCTATTATCAAAAAGATGAGAAACAAGTGTTGGTGAGGAAGTGGAGAAAAGAAGACAATGGCCTACTCTTGGTGGGAATGTAAAGTGGTACAGGCACTAGGGAAAACTATGGAGGATTCTCAAAAAGTTAAAAATGGAGCTACCATATGATCCAGCAATTCCACTTCTGGGTATTTATCTGAAGAAAATGAAACACTAATTTGGAAAGACATATGTACCCCTATGTTCACTGCAGCATTATTTATAATAGCCAAGATATGGAAACAACCTAAATGTCCACTGATGGATAACGTATAAAGAAGATGTGGGAGATATATATGGATATGGATATAATGTTATTAATTATTAATATAATATATATTATGGAATACTACTATTATATATATATATATAGTATGGAATACTATTCAGCCATAGAAAAGAATGAAATCTTGCTATCTGTGACAACATGGATGGACTTTGAGGGTATTATGATAAGCAAAATAAGTCAGAGAAAGATAAATATTGTATGATTTCACTTATATGTGGAATCTAAAAAACAAAACAAATAGAATCAAAACAGAACAAAACTCATACAGAGTAGTTGCTAGAGGGGAGGGAGGATGGGGAGTGGATGAAATGGGTGAAGGGGGTCAAGAAGTATAAGCTTCTGTTTATAGAATAAATTAGTCATGGGATATAATGTACAGTATGGTAACTATAGTCAATAATGTAGTGCATACCTGAAAGTTGTCAATAGAGTAAATCCTAAAGGTTAACTTTTTTTTTTTTAAGATTTTATTTATTTGTCATAGAGAGAGAGAGCACAAGCAGGGGGAATGGCAAACAGAAGGAGAAGCAGGCTCCCTGCCGAGCAATGGGCCAGATGTGGGACTAGATCCCAGGCCCTGGGATCATGACCTGAGCTGAAAGCAGATGCTTATCTGACTGAGCCACCCAGGCGTCCCAAGTTTAACTTTGTATAGGGACAGATAGTAACTAGATTTACTGTGGTGATTACTTGGCAATATATACAAATCATTATTTTGTACACCTGAAGTCAAGATGATGTCATATGTCAATTTTACATTTTAACAAATAAAATAAAAAAAAAATAAAGAGGTAAGAACGCTTTCTTTAATTTGCACTGCTCTTTAAATGCCTTCTTTCTCTAAATTCCCATTTAGCTGATAACATAAGAAGGCCTTAGGATGGGTGAACCTTCTGACCTGGAAAGGATCCTCCAGCTTTTTTTCTGGGTCAAGGTGGAATCTAGTGGGAACGAAGGCATGGGGTGGACTATTAGGCTGCCTATGCTCAAGTCTTTAAGGAAAAAACTTTTTCTTTGAGTTGGTCATGCTGTGGGGGTAGAAGACCTTGGTGGCTAAAGGTAGGCTGTAGGCTTAAGGAAAGGAGCCAAGAGGGCCAACTTTTAGTCTAGGCCTTAGGAATATGGGTAAAGGGACTCCTTGTGGGATATATGTGGCTTAGCCCCCTATAAGGTGCACTGATTTCCTAGCGCTACTATGACAATGTACCACAAACTGGGTGACCTAAAACAATAGGAATTTATTTTCTCATAGTTTGGGAGGCCAGAAGTCTGAAATCAAGGTGTTGATAAGTTTGGTTCCTTCTGGAGGCTCTGAGGGAGTTGTTTCATGCCTCTCTTGTAGCTCCTGGTGGTTGCTGGTGATCTTCAGTGTTCTTTGGCATGGAGCTCCAATATCTGCCACTCCGGTATCTGCCTCTGTTATCACATGGACTTCTTCCTCATGTGTCTCCTTTTCTTATAAGGACAAATGTGATTGGATTTAGAGCCCCAATACCCTGCTTCAGTATGACCTCATCTGAGCTCCAAATAGAATGATCTTCCAAGGTTCTGAGTGGATCTAAAGTTTTGGGGGACACTATTCAACCCACTACATAAGCGTGAGAGTCTCATAGGAGTTTTTAATCAAATCTCTATAGAATAAAGTGTATATTTTTGTAGAGTATCCATTCTGCAAATGTCTCTCACAAATTTGCTATGGCAGGAAGTGGTGGGTCTAGAATTCAAAAAAAATGTCTTTCCTATCTTCATCATAAGAAATTCTTTTTTTCCTTGCTACCCTCATTATAATGAATACATCTAACTTTGATTGTGACTCCTTAAATTTCTTAAAGATTCCTTTAGGTATTTGACTTATCTAGTAATGTTCCATTTAAATGTTTTCAACTGACCAAAGTGAATAATTACATAGTAAAATACCATCCAAACAAAAGACAGGAGTGGGCACATATATATCAGTGATGATAGGGACGCCTGGGTGGCTCAGTTGGTTAAGTGTCTGCCTTCGGCTCAGGTCATGATCCCAGGGTTCTGGGATCGGGCTCCCTACTCAGCAGGAGTCTGTTTCTCCCTCTCCCTCTGCTTCTCCCTCTCCCTCTGCTGCTCCCCCCACCCTGCTTGTGCTCTCTCTCTCAAATAAACAGACAAACAATAAAAAAATATCAGTGATGATTATTGAGTCAGGAGAATCAGCCAGTTAACATAAGAGGAGGCCTAGTGCTTCAATCTTGAAATTAAAAACTTACATTTTTCCTCTTTAGCACTTAGATATTTCATTAACCTAACCCAAACTCTTTTTCTCTCTACACCATAATCAAATACATATCAAGCACTTAAAGTAGTGATTAAAAAAAAAAAAACAACCTCAGAAAATCAGAATTGCTGGTTTTGTAACAGTATTTCTCAAAGTGAGCTGGAGAAGGAGGGTATCGCAACCAGAGTTTTCCCAGGAGACATCACTGTAAGCTGCATCACGGCTGTCATCTGCAGTGATTTGAAACCATGGAAACGAATCAAGGCTACTGCCAGTGTTTGCATTGAGCTGAGCTTGCATGTGTGTGACTGTTCACACCACCAAAAATGGTTAAGAGTTTTCACCAGCCAAAAATAGATTCAGGTACATTTGCCCTGTCTCGATGCATTTATGAACGCTGACTTATTTTGACATTTATGCAGTCATCTCGCTGGTCTCCTGACATGGTTGAGAAAGTGACTTCAGTTGTCTTTTATGGTAATTCAATTTGGGGGCAAGAATAGGATGAGAAGAAATAAGATTGCAAAGCTGAGCTGCAGGGTGACTCTTAGCACTATGCCTGCAAAGCAAAACCCTCAATAAAATGGTGTAGGAAATCATCCACTCTCTTTGTTTGCATGTGGTTGGCACATACAGCTCAGAATGCTTAGAAGAGAGGTGGAAAGCAGCCATCTTTGATACACTGTATAGAACAAAAGCACATTGAATTCCTGCTAGATCTGCTGTCACTCGAATAGAAATAAAACAAGATGATTGAATTGCCCGGGTACTTAAGAATCTTACTGCTGAGGAATAGGAGCTGTTTTACTTATGTTGAGAATCAGTCTTGAAAATGTAAAATGTTTTGTGATAATAATTTAGAGAAACTCTTTACATTTGATATTATATGTGAAATCCATACAAATGAAATAGAACCCAATAGAATTGGTTTTTGGAAAAGAATTGGATATATGGAAAATTTAAACACAAAATAAAGGGCAGAAATGTTTTAGAAAAAAACGATCAAACTTCAGGCTTCTGCAAATGTTTCGACATTTGAATATTGGAATTAGATATTTTCAAATGATTCTTCTCAACTCTTCTACCGAGAGTCACAGATTGGCAGCCCAAGAGCCAAATTAGGCTCTCAAGTGGGTTTCTTTTGGCTTTTACATTTTCTTAAACTTGTTTTGAATGTGAATGTCTTTCTCCATTTGGACTGTCCAGCCAACCTTCCTCTTTGATTTCCTGCTTTTTGCTTGACCTTCCTCATGTGTTCAGTCACATTTCCTATGTCACTTTTGTATCCATCTGATGCCATTTTCTCAACCTCAGATAATTATTTTTCTCAGTCTTCCAGACTGATGCTGCTCTTCTTTCTAGATTTCTGAAAATCTGTTTTTTTTCCCCACTAAACTTGTAATGATTACTTACAACTTGCTCTTCTGTTTTCCAGCATGCTTCTCACCCAAACGCCACACAGCAAGGTAACATACAACAAAGAAAGAGTACTGGGCGCCTGGGTGGCTCAGTTGGTTAAGCGACTGCCTTCGGCTCGGGTCATGATCCTGGAGTCCCGGGACTGAATCCCACGTCAGGCTCCCTGCTCAGCAGGGAGTCTGCTTCTCCCTCTGACCCTCTTCCCTCTCGTGCTCTCTATCTCTCATTCTCTCTTTCTCTCAAATAAATAAATAAAATCTTTAAAACAAAAACAAAAACAAAAAACAAAGGAACAATACTGACAAAACTCAAACTGATTTAGTTTCCAGGTATTCCTCACTGTTCCACAATTGAAAACCTAGAGACTGAACTAGTATCAATAAACAGGTTCCCCTCTGCCTCTACCAGGGCCAACACCTTTATTGATAATTGCTGCCTGGGAGGCATTACTAATGATGAAGCCACAGAACAATGAGAAAAGTATGACATCAGAATTCTTTGCATCTCTCCTTCCTAATTTTGCTTAAGTACCCACCCCTTCACCATACAACCTAAGCTCAAGGAAAAGTTGGCTCCATCTGCCACTCAGGCAAATGTATTCTGACTATCTTAAGCCATTCACAGGAGTTCTATGATATCCATTTCAGGCCAAAGAGATACGGGGACAGGTCTGCTGAAGACTTCTGGAAAAACTTCTTTTGCTTTTAAGTAGGTGACACTAAAGATACAGACCTTTTCAACAAGTTTATCTTGTTGGGATGTGATACTTGGAAATGCCGCAGCCATCTTGCTACCAGCTGAGGAAGATGCCAACATATGAAGAAGGGCAGAGCCAAGAGAATTGCTAAGAAGCTGAACTGGGACCCTGACAAACTATAGCTGAAGTTGTCCTACCTCTATTGTTTAAGACACTATGAGTCAGGGCTTCCTGGTACCCACAGCCCAAGGCATCTTAAATGACAGGCTCCCAGATTCATCATATCTTCATTTAATAGGCAAAATACTCTGACTTTTGTGACTTAGACAAAGAACAGAAATCCATTTGTTCCTTTGTTGTTCTTTGGAATATAAACTGCTTGTCGATAGGGATTCACCCTCTGGGAAAGTTCCTTGTAGAAGAATTACCTCAATACTATGCCAAGAACAGGTACTGAACAGTTATCGATGATTACTATGATTGGTTTTTTTCTTTTTCCCATGGTTACAGTTTGGTTATAAATATTATACCTTGTATTTGCAAAGTGATTTATAGTCTACTAAAGTGCTTTATGTGTTATTTTATTTAATTCTAATAACAGCCCCATAAGATAGAGGAAAAGATGAAGATGCAGAGAATGGAGCTCAGAAAGGTTACCTGATTTGACCCAAGATCATAAATCTAGAGTGTGAGGCCAGGACTTAAATCTTGGCACTCTAATCCTAGGTCTAATGGTTTTGCCACCAAATCACAGCTAGCGGTTGGAGCAAACCAATGATTTATCGTGAAGAAACAGTTTACAGAAGAGAAGTGGTGAGGTAGCTCCGGAAAAATGGTAAGGAAATGGATCTGCCTGCTCCTGGCTACATCATTCACCAGCTGTGAAATCTTAGGTGAATCATTACACCTCCCTGAGTCTCAATTTCAAGGAATTATACTAGATGATCTGTTATGTGTTTCCTGATTCTAACATCCTGTGATTCTATAATTGAGAATTGCATATGCAAATAGGGTACAAATCATGCTTTATATAAGCTACAAAGCTTCCCTTTTTGACTACCAGAGAGAGATTGACTGTGTGTGTTCTGCTTGTGCTTCTATTTGAGCCTCCATATTCACGCTTCTTGAGCACCTGTAAAAATGTCAGCAGTTAACAGTTGCGTTGAACATCAACTTAAACTCGCTCTATAGCTGAAGTCATGGGCTTTTCATTTGTAGAATAATTTTACTCTAGAGCAGCAAAAATCACTTGTTTGATGAACTAATCTTGTCACCGTGGTTCTTGGAACGGATTGAAAATGGCATGAAAAGCGAGCACCACTGAGTCTTGGGGATGCTTATTTATTAGGCACTTGAGTGGCAGGTTTCCATAATTAATTGTCCTATGACTGACTTCCCTTCACTATTCTAATGAAGCATGTGACATTTGCTGCCTCAACAGATTGAAGTTTGCAAATTTAGCACTCCAGAGGCTATTTTTTCCTAAGCAATATGTCAGCAATTTGAGAAAATTGGCATCAGGGAAACCGTGGTGCTTTGGCTGCGGTTTCATAGTCCAAAAGCTCATTTGCACACAGACAAATTATTAAGTCAGAGAAAATGTAGCACACGAGGACTTATGTCTCTGGAATAGAAACTGGTCTGTGTTCGAAAATGGGAAATGCTATTTGCTACAAAATGTTAAAGTGCCGCTTTATGAATAAATGTAAGCAACAGCTGACTACCACTACCAGGTGTTATGACTACATGAGGAAAATAGCTAGAAGAGGGTGGGAAAAATTTTGGGAAAGTCTAGTTGAGTGTGGAATGTAGTGGCCCTTGCTTTTGTTCTTAGAAAAAAGATGCTGGAAATTGAGTCCTCAGAGGGATGATTGTGAGTATAAAGGTGGTGATGTAAAACTTTGTGTTAGGTATCTTTTGAAGTAACAGAAACCCAACTCACACTAGTCAAGTAAAATAGAATTGATTGGCTTATATAATTGGGAAGTCCAAAAGACAGGCTGGACCCCCTCACTGTAACCAGGGGCTTGCACGCTATCATCTTTTGGCTTTGCTTCTCTCTGGGTATTGGCTTCATTGTTTTGGCAAGATCTTGGCACATAGAAGAAAAGTTGGCTATAGGAAGCTTCAGGCCATATCCTTTTTCTTTCCATCACGTGTATATCCATCCCAGGGAAGAGTCCCTTTCACACTATTTAGCTCATAAACTCAAATGCTAAGGAGATAGAGTACTCATTGCCCAGCCTGGATCACTGCTCATGCCTTGGGGTAGAGTAGCATCATGACTGACACCCCCTCAGGACCATAAGTTGTAGGGATGGGGAGTTTTTCCATAGGAAGGGATGCTGGGCAGATAAACTCAGAAGTATCCTTGAAGCTTCTCTTGAGATTAAAAAACTATCTTCATATTTAACAGTAAAGGCAAGTTATGCACAAGCTTTTTCAAATTATCTAGAAATGTTTTACACTAAAACTAGGACAAATGAAGTATTCAAAACTGAATAAAGCTTGAGTCAGTGCGTTTTTTTCACTGAATTCATATTTTCCCTATAAACTCATTATTAAAAGAACTATAGGTGAATAAGTACAAACTACTAAATGCAAAATGACCAACAATTTGAGGAATATTTAAATAATTATGAATTAGTTATTTCTTTTATAATGGCAGAATCTGTCCTCAATTATTACTTTTTTTCTTATTTAAAGATTTTATTTATTTGAAAGAGAGCGAGAGTGAGAGAGGACCAGCAGGGGGAGGGGAAGAGTCCCCATTGAGCAGGGACCCTGATGCGGGACGCTATCCTAAGACCCTGAGATCATGACCTGAGCTGAAGGCAAACACTTAACCAGCAGAGCCACCCAGGTGCTCTGTCCTCAATTATTAATTTCTGTTTCCGCATTTCAATGGATCTAATGAATTTCAGTAGATCTATCTAACCCGTAAGATATTGGAAATGAAGTGATCATTAAACCTTAATAGTATTAGTGATTAGATTGGATTCCAGGCTCTGAGATGAATGGTTGCATGTAGAAGTTTTATAAGAAAGGAAGGAAGACAGAGAAAGAAGTTGATCTGCCCACCTGATTGCCGTGATCTCAGTCCATCCTGCAGGAGTTCTGGAGCTGGGGTGGCCTTCAACGTTGTCCCAATTAAGGCAAGGGGCCAAGCCTTTGTATCTACTTTGAAGCAGGCTGATCCTGGGTGGGGAGAGGAACATGAACAGAGTCAAGGCAGCTCCCTCAGCTGAGGCTAGTTCCCTGGGAGGTTCTCAGCTATGAACCAGGAGTAGACAACACAGACTGGGGCTGAGGAGTGAGTGCCTGAGTCCTGCGGTAGTGAGTGCCTAGGTGGTCATCATGGCACCCACCACAGAAGGACATTTAATGGCACTATCCAAGTGTTAGATGTATTTTCATTTTGGACTCCAGCTGAAATAGTCTCTTTTAGCCAGAGAATCTTTGAAACATTTCCCATTGTCACAACAAACAAGAGAATAAAGCAGTCAGATCAAAGAATGCTAATTCTGCTTAGAGAAGGCGGTTATTTAAGAAAGCACATAGGATAACGAATCAGATCATTCCAGTGGGAGGAAAACAGAGTATTACACAGTCATCCCAGGATTAATAAGCAAAGACTCATCTGCAAAGACCTCGAAGAAAAGATGAAAATATCTCAGAAAAATCTTGACACAACAGCTTGAGGGAAACAAAAGAAAATTCTCCAAGCTCAGAGTCAGTTCTTTTAACCCAAGCCACTTAATTGTGATCACCAGTACTTTGGTGAGAACTGGGAGAATGTCACATTCTAGATCATTCAATATAACTGCTATAACTTAGATGCCCATTTTACTTCTCCTTAAATGTCCTCTTACGCTGCCAGATGAGGGTCAAAAAGGAGGGTGTCTTATATCTATTCTCAAGTTTATGTCCAGTAAGTGTTCTCCAAAGCATGTTCTCCTTCTTGTCATCCCCACCTCTATTAGGAGCCAAATTTTGCCTCCTAACCCAGTTTTCTTGAGTGGTAAGAGCTCTGTTCCTATAAGCACCAAAATTACGAGATGTGGGCAAATCATACTTCCCTTTACTGTCCTGCACCTTTGTTCTCCATATTAACCACACAGAAGACTGTGTGGGCATATTAGATTTTACTGATGGGTTTGGGTGACAAATGGAAATTATAGTGTGGGATGAGAAAAAAAAAACTATTTTTTTAAAGATTTTATTTATTTATTTGACAGAGAGAGATAGCAAAAGCAGGAACACAAGTAAGGGGGAGTGGGAGAGGGAGAAGCAGGCTTCCCGCCGAGCAGGGAGCCCAATGTGGGACTCGATGCCAGGACCCTGGGATCACGACCCAAGCCAAAGGCAGACGCTTAATGACCAAGCCACTCAGGTGCCCAAAAAGCCTATTTCTAAAGGTGACTTTTCCTCATGTTCAAAGGAAAAACATGTGAGAAACTTAATCTGCCATGGACTAGTTACCTTACAGTTGTCATCAACTCTTTTTCCCTCTGTCTTCACGTTTGGACTTCTTTGCAAAAACATTACTTCCTTTCTTATTTTTTTTTTAAATTTATATATTTATGTGTCAGAGAGAGAGAAAGAGAGCACAGCAGGGGGGAGAGGCAGAGGCGGAGGCAGAAGCAGCCTCCCCGCTGAGCAAGGAGCCTGATGTGGGACTCAATCTCAGGACCCAGGGATCATGACCTGAGCTCAAGGCAGACACTTGACTGAGCCACCAGGCATCCCAATTACTTCCTTTCTTTTCTTTCTTCCTTCCTTCCTTCCTTCCTTCCTTCCTTCCTTCCTTCCTTCCTTCCTTCTCCTTCCTTCCTTCCTTTAAGATTTTATTTATTTATTTGAGATAGAACACAAGCTAGGGGACCGAGAGAGGAGGAGAAGCAGGCTCCTCACTGAGCAGGGAGCCCGATGCGGGGCTTGATCCCAGGACCCTGGTATCATGACCTGAGCAAAAAGCAGACACTTAACTGACTGAGCCACCTAGGCACCTCATTTTTTTAAAATTTAAATTCAATTAGCCAACATATAGTATATCATTAGTCTCAGATGTAGTGTTCTACAATTTATCAGTTGTGTATAACACCCAGTAAGAGCATCACTTTCTAAATCTGCCTCCAGTGTTTCATATTCTTTTTTGGATGTGTGATTAGTGATGTATTTGGATTTATTTCTATAATATATATACATTTAAAGCTGTACATATTTAATATATACAACTCGATGAGTTTGGGGATAAGTATACACTCATGAAACCATAACTACTCCCCATTTAGTTTTTAGGTAATTCTGTCTTTACTCATGAGGGTTGACATTCCCCTCAAGATACACACTTTCCTTCTCAGCAGTATTATTAGCCAAATCCGAATGGATCTGTTCAGAATGAAATTTGGCAGGACTCATGAAGGACAGTCTTTGGTGGGTGTTGGTGCTCTCAGTCCTTAGGTCACTTTGGGAGTGAGAATGACTGTACCGGAGACCTTGGTACCCCAGAACCCTGAAGAACTGATCAGACACTCAAGATTGGTCCTCCTTAAGGCTTCCGCCTGTGTGAGTTGTAGACTTCTCTTTATTCTTTCCCTTGTCTGGCAAATAACTGTTGAATCTCCCACCTTCCTCCCAAAAAACAAAATCACCCACACAAACTCCTTCCAAGATAGACTATACATTTAAGAAAGAAGAAAAGTTTTCTTATTGTCAAATTTGTGAAGTCAAGTTATTCTCCAAAGGCATAATCGATATTACACATGGAGTATTTCATTTAATTCCCAACTTGTTCCTCAATTTTGAATTATGCAGACTTGGGTCTATTAGAAATATAGGAAGCTGACCATTTACTGAGTAAGTATTTCTTTTTCAGCATACCTCTAGCTATGTAATGACAAAAGAGAAGTTTAGAAACTACCTTTTTGCAAGGGTTTGATTAAATTATTTGTTAGGAGTCTGTCTTGGGTTAATTAGAGGTCAATTACTAGGGAAGAAAGGACATAAAGATCTACCTTCCTAGATATCTGGAACAAATTTTATATAATTCTCATTTTAGAGTTGGTTTAGTTTTTTTTTATTTTAAAGATTTTTATTTTTAAGTAATCTCTACACCCACAATGGGGCTTGAACCCACAACCTGGAGATCAAGAGTCTCATGCTCTATCTGAGCCAGCCAGGTGCCCCAGTTTAGTTATTTTCAATAAATTCCTTTGTACTCTCAGGAAATCCTCCCACATGTTGATCTATCTATCTATCTATCTAAACCTAGTGGACACCACTTTTTTTTTTTTTTTTAAGATTGTGATGTCCAAAGTGAGTAATACTAGGTAAATAACTCCTCTTAAGGAATTCTGTCTAGGTGTGCTATACTTAATTCTAACTTACCTGGAATATTATTTGGTTTTTAATAAAGAAGCATCCCAGGTTATTTAGGTAATTTAGGGTGTTTATTTGAAATAAGGCTTTTTTGAAGTATTTAATTTATCTGTAGTAAGGTTGAAGAAGAGCAGTGATATTAAGCAATCAGTCATTATAAGAAACAAAGCTGGAGAGGTAAGCAAGCCAGGTCATAAAGAATCTTGTATTCCATGCTGAAAAGGTTTAGATGTAAAGTCAATTGCTAAAGGCAGTGGGAGTCCCTTGAAAATTTTTATACAGTGGAGTGACATGACTGTGTTTTGGAAAGATTAGGCTGGTGGCAGTGTGGAAATGGATTTAAGAAGGATTTATCCATTCCTTCATCCAACAAATGAGTGTTATGTTCCCTCAGGGAGCTTATATTTTTTGAGGGACACAAATGGCAAACAACATAATGAATCATTTATTTATAACTCTGATGTGTGCTCTGAATGAGGAGTACAAATTTGAATAAGAATGTTAAAGGAAGAAACTGGCTGGGGGAGAAATTTCAGGGAAGCCTTTCTAGAGAATAAGATTCAAGGCACAGGGACAAATTATGTCTGTTGCCTGACAAGAATAGTGGGTAGAATTGGATGTTGCAGAGATATCACAGAACAGAATAGAATAGACTAGAACAGAATAAAAAGAGTTGATACTGCATATAAGAGGGGAACTAGGACCTTGGAGAAGATATACAGTATCTGGTTTAGGCAACGAGGTGGATGATGTGGCATCCACAGATGAAGAATATAGGAGAAGAGGATTTGTGAGATTGGGAGATGAGGAAAAAAGATGTTGATTTTCGAATGTTCATGGATCAAGTTGGTTCAAATGCCCAGTGGGTAATTGGAATAAAAGAGAAAAACTTGTACTGGATTATAATTATAGTTTTTTTTTTTTTTACGTATTAAAATGTAGCTGATAACTATAGTTACAGAATTAGAAGAAATTCTTTTAAAAAATATTTTATTTATTTACTTGAGAGAGAGGAAGACAGAAAGCACAAGCAGGGTGAGGGGCAGAGGGAGAAGCAGTCTTCCCACTGAACAGGGAGCCTGATGTGGGGCTCGATCCCGGGACCTGGGGATCATGACCTGGAGCTGAAGGCAGATGCTTAACTGACTCAGTCACCCAGGTGTCCCAAAAGAAGTAATTTATAAATAATTTTTAGAATGAGAATAGAAGAGACTCAGTGCAGAATCTTGAAAAATATTAACATTTAAAAAATAAACAGAATAAGAGGAACTCATGGGGAATACTAAGGAGGAACTAATAGAGGAGACCTAGATATTGTGGTTTGTGGAAGACAGGGGAGGCATTGGTGTCAAGTGCTAGAGAGGTCAAGTATGATAATGAAAAGTAGCAATTAAATTTAATAACAAAGATGTAACTTGATGAGGACAGTTTCCATGGATGACAGCAAAGGCAGGATTGCAGTATCTGAAGAATCACTGGGAAATAAGGAGCTAGAGAAGCAAATGGAGACAATTACCTCAATATTCTTGGCTTTTGAGAGAGGAAAGAGGTTGTTATGAAAAGGTGCAATAGGGTTTAGTACCGTTTTATTAAAAAATTTTTTTTTCTTGGGTGCCTGGGTGGCTCAGTTGGTCAAGCATCTGCCTTTGGCTTGGGTCATGATCCCGGGGTCCTGGGATCGAGCTCCGCATCGGGCTCCTTGCTTGGTGGGCAGTCTGCTTCTCCCTCTGCCTCTCCCCTTGGCTTGTGCTCTCTCTCTTTCTCTCAAATAAGTAAAATCTTTAAAAAATTTTTTTTTCCTTTCCTCTCATCTCTTCTTTCCTTCTTCTCATTCTCCTTCTAGTTTATAGAGATCTGAACATGTGCCATGGTAAAAGCCAGTTAGAGAGGGAATGATCAGAAGAGATGTATGACAGTCGGGGTGTCCTGGCAAGAGTGAAGTCCCGCAGGCTGGGAGGAGTCCAAGATGGCGGAGGAGTAGGAGACCTGGATTTCGTCTGCTCCCAGGAATTCGGCTGGATAGGGATCAAACCCTTCTGAACACCTATGAACTCAACTGGAGAATGAAGAAAAGAATAGCAGCAACTCTCTGAACAGAAAAGCAGCCACTTTCTGGAAGGTAGGAGGTGCGGAGAAGTGAGTCCGAGGTGATATTCGGAGGATAGACAGCGGGGGAGGGGGCCTCCGTCAGCCGCTTCTGGCAAGTGATAGAGCCGCGGAGCACAAAATTGGAACTTTTAGAAGCCTGCTCCGCTGAGGGACGTGGCTCCAGTGGCTAAGCGGGGGGTGGAACCCTCGCTGGGACAGTGTGGTCTCAGGACCCTCGGGGTCACAGAAAGACCGGGGGTGCCTGAGTGCGGCAGAGCTCCCAGGTATCGGAGCGGGGAAGCCGGCTGCAGAGACGGAGCCGAGGCGCGGGCTCTCAGCTCGGGGTTGCCATAAACTGTGATCCGCGGCCCAGTTGGGCCACTGCTCCTCCAGCAGGGACCCAACAAGCGGCAGATCCGGGGAGACTCCCCTTCCTCCCCCGGGAGGAGCAGTGCGGGAGCACACTGCAGGGATCTGCTGGGTTTGGAGACTCCACACAGGGTTGCGTGCCAGAGATAAAAACGCTCGGTCACAGGCCAGGTGAGCACGGAGTGCGGCCGGAGACCGAGGAGATGGGAGTGACTGCTTTTCTCTGGGGGCACACTGAGGAGTGGGGCCCCAAATTCTTGGCTCCTCCGGGGTGGAGATCGGGAGGCCGCCATTTTCACTCTCGTCCTCCAAAGCTGTACGGAAAGCTTGCAGGGAACAAAAGCTCCTGAGAGCAAACCCGAGCAGATGGCTTAGCCTGGACCGACAAGGGCGGGGCAATTCCGCCTCCGGCAAAGACATTTGGGAACCACGGCAACAGGCCCCTCCCCCAGAAGGTCAGCACGAACAGCCAGCCAAGACCAAGTTTACTGATCAATGAGAACGGGAGAGCTCCAGCACTAGGGGAATACTGCACATAGAATTCATGGCTTTTTTCCCCCATGATGCTTTAGTCTTTCAAAGTTAATTTTTAAAATTTTCTTTATTTTTTCTTTTTTTGAGTTATTCTTCGTTCCTTTTTCAACCAACTTCTTATCAGTTCCTTTTTAAAATCCTTTTTATTTATTTATTTTTTTTCAAATATTTTTTTATTTATCTATTTGACAGAGAGAGAGAGAGAGAGCGAGAGCAGGAACACAAGCGGGGGAGTGCGAGAGGGAGAAGCAGGCTTCCCACCGAGCAGAGAGCCCGATGCAGGGCTCAATCCCAGGATGGGATCATGACCTGAGCCAAAGGCAGACACGTAACAACTGAGCCACCCAGACGCCCCTTAAAATCCTTTTTAATTTTCATTTTACAGTCATAGTCTATCCTTTCATTGTATTTAACCTCATTATATATATATATATATAAAACATATATATATGTTTTTCTTTCTTTAAAATTTTGGGATGCAGTTTTTTCTAACAGAACAAAATATACCCAAAATCTAGTGTATGGCTCTGTTCTATTCATCTACCTGATCACATTCTCAATCTCTCTCTCTCTCTTTTTTTTAATTTTTCTTCTTTCTTCAACCAACTTACCAATTCTTTAAAATCTTTTTTAATTTTCATTTTTACAGTCATATTCTATCGTTTCATTGTATTTAACCTCATTTTTTGTATATATATAAGTTTTTCTTTCTTTAAAATTTTGGGGTGCAGTTTCTTCTAACAGACCAAAATATACTCAGAATCTAGTGTATGGCTCTGTTCTATTCACAAGCCTGATCATATTCTTTTTTTTTTTTTTCTTTTCCCCCTGGTTATAGGTCTCTTCTGATTTGTTTAGTGTATATTTCTCTGGGGTCGTTGTTACCCTTTTAGCATTTTGTTCTCTCATTCATCTAGTCTTCTCTCGACAAAATAACAAAATGGAAAAACTCACCACAAAATATAGAACAAGAGGCAGTACCATCTGCCAGGGACCTAATCAATACGGACATTAGTAAGATGTCGGAACTAGAGTTCAGATAACAATTATAAAGAAACTAGCTGGGCTTGAAAAAAGCATAGAAGACACTAGAGAATCTCTTCCTGGAGAAATAAAATCTAACCAAGTCGAAACAAAAAAGGCTATTAATGAGGTGCAATAAAAAATGGAGGCTCTAGGGGCGCCTGGGTGGCTCAGTCATTAAGTGTCTGCCTTCCGCTCAGGTCATGATCCCAGAGTCCTGGGATTGAGCCCCACATCAGGCTCCTTGCTCAGTGGGAAGCCTGCTTCTCCCTCTTTCACTCCCTCTGCTTGTGTTCCCTCTCTTGCTGTGTCTCTCTCTGTCAAATAAATAAAATCTTAAAAAAAAATGGAGGCTCTAACTGCTAGGATAAATGAGGCAGAAGAGAGAATTAGTGACGTAGAAAACCAAATGATGGAGAATAAAGAAGCTGACAAAAAGAGAGATAAACAACTATTGGATCACGAGGGAGAATTCAAGAGATAAGTAATACCACAAAGTGATACAACATTAGAATAATTGGGATCCCAGAAGAAGAAGAAAGAAAGAGGGGGGCAGAAGGTATATTGGAGCAAATTATAGTGGAGAACTTACCTAATTTGGGGAAGGAAACAGGCATCAAAATCCAGGACTCTCAGAGAACCCCCCTCAAAATCAATAAAAATAGGTCAACACCCCAACATCTAATAGTAAAACTTACAAATCTCAGAGACAAAGAGAAAATCCTGAAAGCAGCTCAGGACAAGGTCTGTAACCTACAACAGTAGAAACATTAGATTGGCAGCAGACCTATCCACAGAGACCTGGCAGGCCAGAAAGGACTGGCATGATTTTCATTTCATTTCATCCTGAGTATTCAGGATACTAAATGGGAAAAATATGCAGCCAAGAATACTTTATCCAGCTAGGTTGACACTGAAAATAAAGGGAGTAATAAAATCTTCCAGGACAAACAGAAACTAAAAGAATTTGCAATCACCAAACCAGCCCTAAAAAAAATATTGAAAGGGGTCCTTGAAGCAAAGAGAGAGCCCAAAAGTAACACAGACCAGAAAGGAACAGAGACAATATACAGTAACAGTCACCTTACAGGCAATACATTGACACTAAATTCCCATCTTTCAATAGTTACCCTGAATGTAAATGGGCTAAATGCCCCAAACAAAAGACACAGGGTATCAGATTGCATAAAAAAAGCAAGACCCATAGATATGCTGTCTGCAAGAGACTCATTTTAGAACCAAAGACATCTCCAGATTGAAAGTGAGGGGGTGGAAAACCATTTACCATGCTAATGGACATCAAAAGAAAGCTGGGGTGGCAATCCTTATATCAGACAAATTAGATTTTAAACCAAAGACTATAATAAGAGATGAGGAAGGACACTATATCATACTTAAAGGGTCTATCCAACAAGAAGATCTAACAATTGTAAATATTTATGCCTCTAACATAAGAGCAGCCAATTATATAAGCCGATTAATAACAAAATCAAAGAAACACATTGACAATAATATAATAATATTAGGGGACTTTAACACCCCCCTCACTGAAATGGACAGATCATCTAAACAAAATATCAACAAGGAAATAAAGACTTTAAATGACACACTGGACCAGACAGACTTCACAGATATATTCAGAACATTTCATCCCAAAGCAACGGAATACACATTCTTCTCTAGTGCCCATGGAACATTCTCCAGAATAGATCACACCCTGGGTCACAAATCAGGTCTCAACCGGTACCAAAAGATTCGGATCATTCCCTGCATATTTTCAGACCACAGTGCTTTGAAACTGAAACTCAATCACAAGAGGAAAGTTGGAAAGAACTCAAATACATGGAGGCTAAAGAGCACCCTACTAAAGAATGAATGGGTCAACCAGGAAATTAAAGAAGAATTAAAAAAATTCATGGAAACAAATGAAAATGAAAACACTACTGTTCAAAATCTTTGGGATGTATCAGAGGTGATCCTAAGAGTGAAGTATATGGCAATACAAGCCTTTCTCAAGAAACAAGAAAGGTCTCAAATACACAGCCTAACCCTACACCTAGAGGAGCTGGAGAAAGAACAGCAAATAGAGCTTAAACCCAGGAGGAGAAGAGAATTAGTAAATACCAGAGCAAAAATCAATGAAATAGAAACCAAAAGAATGGTAGAAGAGATCAACGAAACTAGGAGCTGGTTCTTTGAAAGAATTAACAAGATTGATAAACCCCTGGCCAGACTTATCAAAAAGAAAAGAGAAATGACCTAAATAAATAAAATAATGAATGAAAGGGGAGAGATCACAACCAACACGGAAGAAATACAAACCATTATAAGAACATATGAGCAACTATATTCCAACAAATTAGATAATCTGGAAGAAATGGATGCATTCCTAGAGCTGTATAAACTACCAAAACTAAAACTGAACCAGGAAGAAATAGAAAACCTGAACAGACCCATAACCGGCAAGGAAATTGAAGCAGTCATCAAAAATCTCCCAACAAACAAGAGCCCAGGACCAGATTTCTTCCCAGGGGAATTCTAACAAACATTTAAAGAAAAATTAATACCTATTCTTCTAAAACTGTTCCAAAAAATAGAAATGGAAGGGAAACTTCCAAACTCATTTTATGAGGCCAGCATTACCTTGATCCCAAAACCAGACAAAGACCCCACCAAAAAGGAGAATTACAGACCAATATCCCTGATAAACATGGATACAAAAATTCTCACCAAAATGCTAGCCAATAGCATCCAACAGCACATTAAAGGGATTATTCACCACGAGCAAGTGGGATTTATTCCTGGTCTGCAAGGTTGGTTCAACATCCACAAATCAATCAATGTGATACATTAATAAAAGAAAGGACAAGAACCATATGATACTTTCAATAGATGTAGAAAAAGCATTTGACAAAGTACAGCATCCTTTTTTTTAAAAGATTTTATTTATTTCTTTATTTGACAGAGAGAGCACAAGCAGGGGGAGCAGCAGAGGGAGAGGGAGAAGCAGACTCCCCACTGAGCAGGGAGCCTGATGTGGGACTCAATCCCAGGACCCTGAGATCATGACCTGAGCCAAAGGCAGACGCTTAACAACTGAGCCACCCAGGTGCCCCTACAGCATCCTTTCTTGATTAAAACTTCACTGTGTAGGGATAGAGGATACATACTTCAATATGACAAAAGCCATCTATGAAAAACCCACAGTGAATATCATTCTCAATGGGGAAAAACAGAGCTTTTCCCCTAAGGTCAGGAACACGGCAGGGATGTCCACTATCACCACTGCATTTTCAACATAGTACTAGAAGTCCTAGCCTCAGCAATTAGACAACAAAAAGAAATAAAGGGCATCTGAATCGGCGAAGAAGAAGTCAAACTCTCACTCTTTGCAGATGATATGATACTTTATGTGGAAAACCCAAAAGACTCCACCCCAAAATGGCTAGAACTTATACAGGAATTCAGTAAAGTGGCAGGATATAAAATCAATGCACAGAAATCAGTTGCATTTCTATACCAACAATGAGACAGAGAAAGACATTAAGGAGTCAATTCCATTTACAATTGCACCAAAACCCATAAGATACCTAGAAATAAATCTAACCAAAGAGGCAAAGGATCTGTATTCAGAAAACTATTACCCCAAAGATACAAATGTAGTGATCTGAAGGGGCACTGCTACTCCAGTGTTTATAGCAGCACTGTCTGCAATAGCCAAACTATGGAAAGAGCCCAGATGTCCCTTGACAGATGAATGGATAAAGAACATGTGGTGTGTCTGTGTATACACACACACACACACACAATGTAATATTATGCAGCCATCAAAAAATGAAATCGTACCATTTGCAACAATGTGGTTGGAACTAGAGGGTATTATGCTAAGTGAAATAAGTCAGTCAGAGACAGACAGTTATCGTATGATCTCACTAATATGTGAAATTTGAGAAAAAAGGGATCATAGGGGAAGATAGGAAAAAATGAAACAAGATGAAACCAGAGAGGGAGACAAACCATAAGAGACTCTTAATCTCAGGAAACAAACTGAGGGTTACTGGAGTGGTGGGGTGGGAGGGATGGGGTGGCTGGGTGACGGACACTGGGGAGGGTATGTGCTATGGTGAGCGCTGTGAATTGTGCAAGACGGATGAATCACAGACCTGTACCCCTGAAACAAATAATACATTATATGTTAATAATAAAAAAATCTATTAATAAAAAGAGTGAAGTCCCACAGAGATAGATAAAGTGGGATCCCAAGCAGTGGTGGGGTAGAGATGAGACTTCTGGTTGGAGCCAGCACTTATCACTTCTCCTCCTGACCGAGTAATAAAATGATCACAAAAGAATAATTTCATGCAAATATATAGGAGAGAATGCAAGAGGTGCCACTGGAAGATGAGATAGTTCAACAAAATTCTAGAAGGTGGAAAGTGAATAGAGTTTTCATAGATGTAGCGAGGAAGCGGCACCTGAGAGTCTTAGAAAAAAAAGGAATAAGAAGAAAGCTGATTTGCTCTGCAGAATCTGGAGAGAACTCAGAGATGCAGGGTTCACAAGGGGGTGGAAGTCTACATATGAAATTGTCAATTGCTACAATGTGCATAATGCTGGTATGATTCCCTTTAATCCACAGAAGATCAGAGGTTTCTTCTCTAAATAAACAGCATTCCCTCACAAATGACCTCCAAATAGTATCTTTGAGGAACCCTGGTATAATGGCTTATTCATTCAGTTATGATCTTAAAGCAAACTGTCAGTTGAAAAAACTTCATTCATGTTAATGAAACCTCCAACTGGCTTATTAGTGCCTTATACTCAAATATGAATGATGACTATGGGATTACTATGCATTTGAGGTAACACTCCAACACCACTGGAAAACATACAAACAAAGTATCCCTGAGGAAATAAATATAGTGTAAGGAACAAAAGAGAAATGTGAATAAATTCTAATAAGTATCCTCACAAGAGGGATTAAGGATGCCATGAGAAAGAAAATTAGAGAACAAAAGACAGTTCTTGGAAATTAAAGACGTTTATTCAAAGTTCTCTAAAAAAAAATGGAAGATAAAATTGAGGAAGCTTCCAGAAAGTAGAACAAAATGACAAAGTACAGGGTCAAGATTTCATGCAGAGTAATAAAGATTTAAAATTGCTGATCTACAAAAGGGCAGAAAGAGCTGAATTGGAGATACCCAAGACTGGTAGGCAGTATTGAGATTCTGGAAAAGATAGAGGTAAGGGCATAGTAGAGAAAACTGTGGTCCCAAAGCTGTGTGAATCGAACCTCTTTGAATTTTCTCATCAGCAAAATTAGACAATACAATTATTAAAAAGGTTAAAATACTTCAAACAGGAAGAAGCATCTGCCTTACAGTAACTACTTTCTAAATGTTGGTGATTAATATGATCTGAGTCCAGGGGTGCCTGGGTGGCTCAGTTGGTTAAGTGTCTAACTCTTGATCTCAGTTCAGGTCTTGTACTCGGGTTATGAGTTTAAGCCTTGCCTTGAGTTCCACAGCCAGTGGAGCCTACTTAAAATAAATTAAAAAAATAAATAATATAACCTGAGTCCTTTTCTCTCTGGAAAACCAAGCTCCTGGGATAGAAAAAAATATTAAAAAACAGACTTCTATGTCCAAAAACTCACCCTTGTAGGTGAGCCCACACTTTGTCTTCAGACCATTGCTTATGGTATAAGTTAAAAAAATCTATTTAGAAGATCATTTAAATTTGCTGTTCTTTCTGTATTGTTTTGCCCTCTCATAAGACTCTGAGGAACACTGTGAACAACAAGAATAAAAATATTGGTGTGTAATTCCTAAGTTGATTCCATCACACAAATGGATGTGAAATTTCAACTGTTACAAGAGCACTGAAGAGTCAGATGATGGTAGGATTAAGTGTTCTTGAAGTTTGTGACCAGATTTAGGTTGAAACAGATAGCAGCCTCTGTAGTCACACTTCTCTTGAGGAAGCCAGGCCTGATTACAGGAAACGCGATTAGTGTTTTCCCAGGATCCTTACCCATAATAGCAACAGCCCTCAGTGGAGAGGGGGACAGAAGCTCTTCTCTGGAAGGGGTACTTTCTTCCTTCTTGCTTCCTTCCCCAGGGATATTCTACTTTCTTTGCCTTTCTGTGGCCTCGTATTATTTTATGATTGGGGCGGTATTTTCTGTTTTTATACACTGCATGTAAGCTCACCATAAACCTGAGCCAAAGCAATAACCTTTAAGTTATCTGCAAATCTTGAGACAGGTCTCTGTAAGGCCTTATGTTTTCAAGTATTAGAAATTTTGTTGGTTGGGAATTTGTGTGAATCAGGGCACATGGCTGCAAAGAATAGAAAGGACTTCTCAAATCAACTTCATAAAAGAAAAATATTTGTTTGCTCACCTACCTGGAAGTCTGGGATATAGCTAACTTGAGATACAGTTGGGCACAAGGGTTTAAATGTTGCTAGCAGTTTCTCTCTCTGTTTCTTATCGCTGTTTATTTCTGTTTATGTTAGCACCTTGGCCTCTTTTTCTTGTAATATAGAAAGGTTTCCACCATGTGACTTGGGAAGATGACAGTTAAGCGACATTATATTTAAATCTTCCCATATCTGTGACTCCAAAGACAAAGAGGAAACGCACCTTATTTGAACAACTTAACAGGCACATGGAGGACTCTGATTGGCCCATGGGGGACCTTGTGCTCATCTCTGAGTGAATTACTGTTGCTAGAGGTATGGGAGACCCTGATTGGTTTCACATGGTTCTCTGCTCCCACCTGTGGCAGTGTTGCCATATGCAGGTGATCT
Organism: Eumetopias jubatus; assembly: GCF_037043125.1. Lineage (NCBI taxonomy): Eukaryota > Metazoa > Chordata > Mammalia > Carnivora > Otariidae > Eumetopias > Eumetopias jubatus. The sequence goes on along the minus strand of NW_028274818.1, from coordinate 21,102,365 downwards.
TCCTCAAAGAAGAGGGAGCATGCTGTTACCAAACAGGTTTAACAGATAAAAACTATAGTTACCATATTTCGTATCATGAGTTAGAAAAGAGGAGTTAGATCTGCCTTTGTTTTCATTATATCCTTGACTAGATAACCATATTCAATCATAGCTCCTCAAACACATGTCTTGGTTTTTAAGTTAGTGCTTGGCAAGATATATTTGGCAATCGGCAATCATACACATGCATATACAATATTATGAGATTTCATTGTGCCTAATGCTCTTGATTGCGCTGTTCATTCATTCATTCACTCATTAACTCATTCTTACTTCCAACAACCTTTATCAAGTACCTAGTATAGGCCATTAATAGAAAAAAAAGAATCAGGGGTGCCTGGGTGTCTCGGTTAAGCATCGGCCTTCAGCTCAGGTCATGATCTCTGGGTCCTGGGATAGAGCCCCACACCAGTCTCCTGGCTCAGCGGGAGTCTGCTTCTCCTTCTGCCTCTACCCCTGCTCATGATTTCTCTCCCTCTCTCTCTCTCAAATGAATCAATAAAATCTTTAAAAAAAAAAAGAAAGAAAAAAGAATCATAGTATCTGCCCTCATCAGACTTACAGGCTGTCAAAAGAGAAAGACAATCAGATCTAGACACACACACATACACACAACTTGAAATTGTTTTGAATGCTATTGGATTATATAACAAAAGTGGACATCTGTGTTATGTTGACATATTGGAGAAACCTCTCACAGGAAGTTACATTTCAGTGGAGTCTTGAATGATGAGTAGGAATTAGCCAGTTAAGAGTATGGGGAAGAGCTTTCAGAGAGGAGAAACAGCATGTGTGAAGTGCCTGAGTTGGAAAGAAAGTCCTTAATGAAATCTGCTGTATCTGACTGAAGAGAGTGAGGGGCATAAAATGTGAGGCAAAAGATGAAGTAGGAGATCATGCAAGACTTCACAGGCTGGGCGAAGAAGTTAGTATTTTAATTATACACCCAATGGGGAGTCCCCAAGGGGTTTAAACCAAGGCAATGATACAATTTGATTTATGTTGACAGAAATCATTCTGGTTCATTCATTCATCTATTTATTTAGGCTATAGGTTATGGGACTCTGGAATAAGACTTCCTGGGCTTGAAGTCTATTCTGTCACTTACTACTTGTATGACCCAAAACACTTTTTCTAACCTATTTGTGCCTCAGTTTCTTCATCTGTAAAATGGGGATAGCAACAGTAACTGCCTCATAAGTTTGTTGTGAGATTTAAATGAGTTAAGATATATGAAACAACTAGGTGATGGGCATTAAGGAGGGCACGTGATGTAATGAGCACCGGGTATTATATGCAACTGATGAATCATTGAACTCTACCTCTGAAACTAATAATACACTGTATGTTAATTAATTGAACTTAAAATTGACAACAAAAAATATATGAAGTTTAGAAAAGTGCTTGGAGTGTGGTGTTATCTAAGTGTTCACTATTACCACTACTACTATTAATATTAAACATATATTTATTGAGAGAGGCTCCTGTGTGCCAAGCATTGAGGAAGTATGAAATGGTCTTGGCAAAGAGTGAGAGTGTCTTCTCACCAGAGAATTTGTAGTAAGACTGTTAGTGTTGAGTACCATTTGCGTTGAGTGATTATGAGTTACAGGGCTTCCAGTGTGCCTCCATGTTTTATAATTATCCAGGCAATTGCCTATGGATTTCAGAGTTAGATAGACAGACCTGGATTTCATTCCTTGCTTTGCCTCTTACTAACCAAGTATCTCCATTCAGTAAGTCTCATTTCCTTGTCTGTAATATGGGGACATTAAAAGCACCAAAAGGTAGTATCATTATGAAGAATAAACAGATATGTCTGTTATGTACGTATGAATGTGTATGTGTGAAATTTTTAGCGTAGTGCCTGCTATATGGTAAGTACTCACTAGATGGTAGTTACTACTAATCTTAAGAAGTAGTGATATTGCTATTTTTTTCAAGGCAAGCCTCTATGCTTTATTTATGTATCATTCTGACATGTGCTCTGAGTTATTAAGAATTTGGGTTCATTGTTAGCTGCTTAAAATATAGCCTGTAGGGAAAGAATACACACAACTATTATTGTAGTTATTTTTAGGTAGGGCAATTAAAAAAAGCAGAATAGGAATAAGGAGAGGGTTGTGTGTTTTACTAAAAATACTTATGCAATTTTTAAACCATTGATGGTGAAATAGGTTTATAAGTTATTTGTATGTTAAAAATAATTATTGAGGGTTGCCTGGGTGGTGCAGTAGGTTCAGTGCCCGACTCTTGGTTTTGGCTCAGGTCGTGATCTCAGGGTCATTGGATCCAGCCCAGCATGGGGCTCCAAGCTCCGTGCAGAGTCTGCTTAAGATTCTCTCTCTCCTGGGGTGGCTGGGTGGCTCAGTCATTAAACGTCTGCCTTCGGCTCAGGTCATGATCCCAGGGTCCTGGGATCGAGCCCCTCATCGGGCTCCCTGCTCTGCAGGAAGCCTGCTTCTCCCTCTCCCACTCCCTCTGTTTGTGTTCCCTCTCTCACTGTTGTCTCTCTCTGTCAAATAAATAAATAAAATCTTTAAAAAAAAAAAAAGGATTCTCTCTCTCCCTCTGTTTCTCCCTCCTGCCCTCTCTCTCTCTAAAATAAATCTTTATAAAAAATTATTGAGAAGAAAATAAAATAATGATATACTCTGAAAATATTTTCTTATCTGATAAAAATTAACATTTCTAAAACGTACATATGCAGCTTTAAATTTTATCCTCTTCTTTCATTATTTATAAGGAAACAAACACGTTTCATGGATTTTACAAAGCACACATGTCTGCTCTTTAAAGGCAAAGTCTAATTTGAAAATCTGTTTGTCATTTTCTAACCTGTCCTCAGATCTACCCTTCTAATTTCTATTCTTCTTGTCTCTAACTAAACATACCATGCAGATGCTAGAGGCAGACGGACTTAATTTGTAGTATGATCCAACATAAATGGAAAGTGAAATATGAAAAGGATATATCCATTTATATAGCAATAAGTTACCATTAAATCTAGTTTTATGATGTTTAACTTTGAGATATCCTGCCCAAACACAATTGATTGATAGGATTGAAATTGAAACCACTGATGGTTTAACCTCAGTCTGTAAATCAGGGATGAGGATTATGGAGCTAAGGTCATCTTCTTTATTGCGCACTGTGGGAAGAAGAAGGTAAACAGACTTGAATGAGTCTGTGGGCCTGGGTGCCGGGCAAGGATACGAACAGAAGACGAAAGAACTGATCTCAAGGAGTTTATGTGCCTGTGGCTGGCAGAATACAACCACTCAAGGAACAAATGAGGACCAAGCTCTTGCGAGTAGATGGACTGTAGGACGGAGAACAAGAACAATGCTGAAAAAAAATCACGCAAAGGAAACGTGAATTATAAGGTGAAATTCCCAGCAAATACCCTGCAATTCTGCTGCATTCCACAGGCCAGAACAATTCCTTCCTTGTCAGACTTGTGAACACATCGACTGGGGGAGGTTTTTCAGCATTAAAAAATTGGGAGAATAAAGATTCACAGGGTAAAAAACTTTCCCTGATAGCCAGTTGTACAGAAGACACATCTCATAAAGAAAGGGAATTTATCCCTCCGACTTGTATTTCAGGCCCCAAAATGAGTCTCCTAAAAATACAGATGTGTGACCTAGACATTTGGTATGAAAAATCTAAAAGAAAGATATACTGTGTCTCTCTTAAAATAAATTATTCCAAACTTGCGGGGAATAAATGCTATATTTGCTAGTAAAATTTAGCTCTTTTCCCACCTCCACACTTTCTCCTAGACCACTGGAATTTCCTCTAACTCTCTGATTTCTCTCTTGTGTTTCCTGTGTTTTTGCTTAGCTTATTTTCCTTTTTCTGGCTATTTTCAGTGTCTAGTGAAACAGGACAACTATAGTCCAGTAGTTTATTGAACTTAAGTTTTCTTTCATGGGCGAAAAACCAAAAACGTATGAGGGGGCACCAACATAGGGTTGTCAGTTTTTTGTTTTGTTAATGACAGACACACACAAAAAAATTGAGTAGATTTAAGTTGTATACCAAATTCACTACATTGTACTTATTTCTCTTATTGCGTCTTAGACTGGTGAAAATTTATTACTGGCTGACCCTAACCTGGGGACTCACTTTGGGTTACTGTAATCTGAAAGAATTAGTCTCAAGGATCTAAAACTTCAGGCTATGAAAAGAGTTAGTTCTCTTTTTTGGTTTTATGATTACAAAAAACATACATTAAAAAACTTTAAAAATTGAGTTTACTTTTTTGTTAAAAAATATAATTTTCAGTGGCTTCTTCATGAAGCCACTTTTTTTTAAAGATTTATTTAGTTTAGAGAGGAAGTGGGAGTCATGGGAGGGGCGGGGGGGGAGAGAGAGAGAGAGAGAGAGAGAGAGAGAGAGAGAGAGGATCCTCAGACTCCCTGCTGAGCACGGAGCCCAACGTAGGGCTTGATCCCAAGACCCTGAGATCATGACCTGAGATGAAATGAAGAACCGGCTGCTTAACCAACTGAGCCACCCAGGTGTCCCCATGAGGGCACTTTGAAGATGGCTTGCATTTTCATTCTCTAGTGGAGTTTTTATTCTCTGGCACAGTGTCTGGAATAAATATTTGTTGAATGAAGGACAAAACATCTCCTCAATACTTTTATTTATGTGTGATTTGAGAATCTAATAGGTCCGTCGCTGACCTTACATGCAGCCTCCAATGGGAAAACAGGAAGGAAAGTGAAAGGGAAGCGGTGGGGAAAGAGTGACTCATTCTGTTTTTGTGTTCTCTCTTATCATAAGGTAGAAAACAGTGGGGAAAAAAATGTGGTTTCACAAAACATCATCATCATTTCCTTACGAAAATGACAATGTAGCAACAGATGATTATGAAAATTGATTTGGGTGCCCGGATTGTATGCCCTTGACGCAGGATGCAGCAGTTACCTTAACCAAAACATTACCTTTACTGAGGTATTAAGAATTCTGACATCATAGTATGAAATAAAGTAATGGAGAAAATAATAAATTAATTTGAGACATCTTTAAATATATGTATTGAGCATTATATTATGGGCAAGAGGCACGTAGTTGGAAAGGACCTACCCTCTGAGTGTTTAAGACTGGTTAATGAGGTGATGGGGCAATCCTGCCCAACACCAAGAGGGCTGAGAAGATCCTACTTTTTCTCCAAATGTCTTCTTTAAATTCTTCCAACCTTTTCTTGGCACCTTGAACTGCTTCCTCCCTCTGCTTCTCTCCTCATGCACCTGACCGCCTAGCGATTTGACTAGGATGTGAAGGCACCCTGGCTCCAGCTCCAAACCATTGTTTATTATATGAGGCCTGCTTTTGCCTGGAGGAACCCCCCAGCCTTCATCTTCTCCAGCCTTTGTGCATGAGCCATTGTTCTGAATAGGGAGGGAGGGCCTTTACTTTAACAGTTCCGCAAAACAGGGTTTAGGGAATAGCTGTGGTCACTTAGGGTATGAGTTGCTTGCTCAAAAGCCAACCTCTTTTTTCTCCTTCCTAGCAAAGCCCTGACTTTGTTTAGATGTTCACTTCCCCCCCCCCCTTTGATGATCAAGGGTAAAATCTTGGTTGCTTTTGGCAATCCCATTCCCTTTCAGAGATTGGTTTAGGAATGATTATATGATGTGGGTCAAGCCAAATGGGAAGACAGCTGGACAGCTCAGGGGATGGATCTTCTCCTTCTTAAAAGGAGGCCCAGGGATGAAGTCATCTCTCTTCTTATACTGGATGCTGTGGTACATGCAGTGATGGCAAGAGCCACATAGGCCACCTTATGACATGAAGGGAGATCCAACCCCACATGGCAAGGATGGCACAAAAGAGAAAAATGGAAAAAACAAGGTTTTCTGACAAATTTGAGAAACAAATCCTGGAAGAACCTACCTCTGGACTTCTTTCTCACATGAGATATTAAATCGACTGATTTGTTGAAATTGAGGTCCTCTGCTTCTTGCAGCTAGGAGCATCCTTATTGCTAAACTCTCAACATTAGGAGGCCCTAATCTTGATGTAGGACCCTTGGCCACTCAGTCAGTTTCTGACTCCAGTGCTTTTATATATATAATCCCTATTCTCTTTCCTTTTTCCAATCAAAAATTCTATTTAATACAAAATGTTGTAAAAAATGGTGAAAAAGCAATTAGACTTCTCCACCTAGCCTAATTCTGTGCTTTTCCAACTTTGGATACTTTCTTCATTGCTTCTATCAAATTGCATTGTAGAATTCCTGGGACACGCATGGTTTTTACTATTAATGAATCTTTACCAACACTTCCATCTATGGAAAACAACTTTTTACTGTGCTTATTTCTAGTGAAACTCTATCCCTTCTTCAAATTTAGCTCACAACCTATTTACTTCCAACATTTCACCAGCCCAAATAACTTCCTTCTGTCTATGGATTGCACCTCGTTTGAATTAATCTTTTTGCAATTATCCTTCTCTGCATGTATACAGTATCAGTCTCCTCAAATAAACAGAAAACTTCTTTAAGGCATAAGTGAAATTGTTTTTGTTAAATGCTTTGAGGAATCATGCATTTTTCATATTCGTGTCTCTCCTGGTACATTGCTTCTTAGGTAGCACCAGGTGCTCCATACAATTTGTCAAGTTGGTCATGTGTGAAATGAAAGGATGGGATTAAGTGATACTTTGGATCCTTTCTGACTCTAAGGAACAGAGCTGATGATATCTAAGGTGAAGTGAAAACATGATTCTTAGAGATATATAAAAGTTTGAGAGTTGAAAAAGAAAAGAAAACTGTAAATGTGGGTGGTGGTGAAATACTTTCTTTTTAGATTAGTATTTTTGAATCCATACTTTTATTTTTGGAGGTCTTTACTCATGATATTTACTTTTTGATGACTCTCCAGGATAGCTGTTTGCAAATGTAGCAAGTCCCGTTGTCTGGGAGGAAAGTGATAAAAATAGTCTTTCATAATATGTGACCAGTCCTAAATCTTTTATGGGCCTGCCAATATTTTGGACTTTATTGTAGAGTTATTCACCCTTGTTTTAAACTTTGCCCATGTTGGACTTGGAGGGGGATTTGCTTTGCTTAAGGGAAACACTCCAGTGGGCTATTTTTGAACTTGCCTTGACATTTAGATTTGGAAATACTGTGTTTCCAAGATACTTATCCCTGGATAAGCTTGCAGTGCAGATGTAAAATTATATCAAGTCAAAATTTTAATCATCTGCTAACATGATCTTTCATAGGAGATTTCCCTATTGTGTAGATTAAGTGATGGGTACAAATTAATACAAGATGGGGAAAAGTATGGAAGGTTCAAGGACTAAAACTTTTCCCTTAATTACTTACCTCACTTTCTCATCTCTAGAGTTTCTGAACACAGGAAAGAGACATACACAAAACTCCCAGACTCTCTGTTTTATTTTAGCTTAATGATGGATCAAATCTCTGCTTGTTTTTCCACCACTTCTTCAATTAGTTCTATTGGCTCACATGAGAGCTGGCAGCTAGGTACACATTCACTGCGTGGAAGGTCCCACTGAGGAGAAGAAATGGAGGCGGGGTGTGGAGGAAGCCCTGGGAGGGTAAAAAAGCAGGAGTGGGGAGCTTCGTCTCTTCCGTGGCCTGGTGTAGGAAGTGGACCCCCCTGTCCACTGCGGCATATCCTGCTGTGTGCTGGTCTAGAAGCAGGCACAGCCTGGGGAATTTGGCAGAGCTGCCTGCAGCTACGTCCAGACAAGTGCAGATGGCAGGCTGGAAGGCACTCATGAGGACTTGCTGTGTTACACTGAGTTATGTTTCTGTCTGATGGCCAGTTTCACAATGAAAAGGAGCCACTAAACCAACCTTTAGTTTTTAGCTTCTATAAAACACAATGGCTCAATATCGCTGCATCTTTGCTCACATTATTCCTTCTATCCAGAAACATCCTTTTCCCTCACGAAAGTCCTAACTTTTCCTCTAAATGTAGGAGCACCTACACTCCTTAAAAGTTTCCTTTGTCTGGGTTGCCTGGGTGGCTCAGTTGGTTAAGCTTCTGACTCTTGATTTTTGGCTCAGGTTATGATCTTAGGTCGTGATCTCAAGATCGTGAGATTGAGCCCGGGCACGGCTCTGTGCTGGGCGTGGAGCCTGCTTAATATTCTCTCTGTCTCACTCCCTCTGCCCCCCACCCCCACTTGCATGCTCTACTCTCTCTCTCTCTCTCCCTTTCTTAAAAAAAAAAAAAGCTTCCTTTGTCTGAAGCTTTTCCTGATCCCACATTTACCTCTCACTGGGGAAAATTTATCAATCCACATTTTGAGCTTCTCACTATGCGTGGTTAGTGGATATAGCCCCTGTAATACTTTAGTGCACTTATTTTATATCTCTTTCTCCTATTACTGTTTTTACCCTCTTTAGGTCAGGGACTGATTCCTAATTATCTTTATATCCCTATAATTCGGCACAGAGGCAGTCTCATTGTAGGGGTTCCGTGTATGCTAGCTCAGTGCGTAAATAAATGAATAAAGAGGGGTGGGGAGAGGTTCAGAGGATAAACTGGTAAGAGTTAAAGGATTTCAAAGCTTTACCTGGTAGATATGTACACTGGTGGTTACCACCCTCCGACTCATTCTTTGAAAACTGTCATTCCCATCAGGGCGTGGAGCACTGCAATGATAAGCATCCCTTCCCGGTTCTGTTTAGGAATCCTGCTATTAGCATACTATCTGGGGTTATATTCTCTTCTCCCAATTAAATTCCATGTGATCTCATAGAAGAAATGAACAATAGCTCATCCTCTGAAAAAGGTTGCAAATTTGCATCTAAATTTATTCAGTAACCTTCACCAATATTTATTAGGTATTTATAATTCTCTGGGCACTATGCTAACCCACAAGGGGTAGAGGATTCTAAATTAAAATCCTCACAAGCCACTATCTAGTCTTTGAAGTTCCCAAGAAAAAATTCCAGAAAGAAATCTACTAGTGCCCTCCATTTCAATTTCTCCCCTCTGGCTATTGATAGCTCAGCAGGAAATCTCTCCTTTGCCCTTGAAGGTTTCTGGGTTTTTGGAAGAGTATGAACTTTGGAGGCAGGCAAATGAGTCTTTGAATCCCTCTTTACACTTGGAGCTGTATGGTAATTCACTCCATACCTATAAACATCAATTTCTTTATCAACAAAAATGATAATACCTATCATTAGTGGTTGTAGTAAGAATTAAAGGAGATAATGAACATGTGAAGTTATCTAGGAAATAACAGTGCTCAGAAAATGGTAGGTCTGATCGGTATTATTATTATTCTTTAGTATAGTTCAGAATCGTACAAGTAATTCTCTTCAGCAAAGCTTGCGACATATTTATCAGTGTGTAGCACTTGTACATTTAGAACAGACTCTTTACATTAAACTCTTCTGGAGTGATAGGAATGGCTTGTTACATATTGTAAAGATACCTTGATGGAGAAGAGAACCTGAGAGAGCACTGATGTTGCCACCATTACTACAATACTGGGATTTCCTTCTTGGAGTCTTGGAACCACTTCTGGCTGAGCCCTCCTTCTGGGCTTTGCCGGCACTGGATGGTTGGTGGTATGTCTTGGCTTCAAAGACAGCACAGACCATAGAAGTCAAAAAAGCTTAAGTTAAAAACTCAGCTTTGCCACTTGCTATGTAACTGAACTTGAAAGAGTTACTTAAACATCACGTGGTAGACAGAAAAATGCCCACCGCTTCCCCAGTGCTGTCCATGTTCTAATCCCTGGAATGTGTAAATATGTTACCTTACATAGCAAAAGGGATTTTTCATTACCGATATAATTAAATTAAAAACTTTGAGATGGAGAGATTATTCTGGATCATCCGGGAAGGCACAATGTTATCACAAGAGTCCTTTTAAGAGGATACATAGGAGGACTCAGGGTCAGAAAAAGGACATGTGTCAATAGAACTGGACTTTGGAATGATGAGCTTTGAAGATGGAGAATCGGGCTGTGAGCCAAGGAATACAAACCGCTCTAGAGGCTGGAAAGGGTGAGGCCATGGATCCTCCCTTGAAGCCTCCCTCCAGAAGGAACACAACCCTGCCAAGAAATGTTGTTGTGTGAAGCCACTAAGTTTGTGATAATTAGTTACAGCAGAAGTAGAAAACTAATACACACCTCAAGCTTTAGTTTCTTATCTCTAAAATAATAATGCTATATAACAAATACTTATTATGTCAGGTATTATTTTAGGCCTGGAAGATATTGCACTGAATAATACAAAGTCAGTGCCACAGGGAGCTTACATTATAGTGGATAGACGATAACAAGTAAGAAAATATTTTGAAGTAGTACAAAGTTTTGTGGAGAAATAAAGCAAGGGAAGGGAGAGTGTGGGTGGGTGTGAGTAGGAGGATCTATTCTAGATGGGGTGTTCAGGGACTCTTTGCAGAAGGGATACTTGAGCAGAGAGGTGGAATAAGGCGCCAGCCTGGGGAAGATCAGCAACAAGCACTTCCCAGCGTGAGGAAATGCCACAGCCTGTGGTGCTTCCTTAGGCTGGGACAGGAACTACGCAGGAAGGCCAGTGCAGCTGGGGGTTGGGGGTGGAGGGGGTGGGGAGCGGGCAGGGGAGGGGGGTGGGGGGTGATGGGAGCACAGTGGAGGCCACTCGAGATGTTTGCATTTCCTTTTAAATGCAAGAGGAAGTCTTGGAAAGAGATCAGCAGAAGCATAAGTTAAATTTAATTTAAATTAAAAAAAACCATGCTGGCAATTTGGTTTGGCGCTCAGAGGAGAGGTCAGAGCTCGAGGCTTTTGTCCAGATAAAGTGCGTATTGAAGCTGCAGGACCAGACAAGCTCAACCCCGCACAGAGTGTAGGCAGAAAGTCTGGGCCTTTTGGGTCTGGGAGGGCAAGACAAGCTGGCAAAGGAGACCGAGAAGTAGGAGAAAACTTCAGAGAGGGGCTGTCTTGGAAGCCAAGAGAAGAACATGCTTTGAGAATGAGGCTGGGATTGCCCTTGTCAGAAAGCCTCCCTCTAAGTCTTGTGTTAATGTTTAAAGATAACAACAGACACAAAGGTTAGGTATCATAGAAAATCCTCCAAAATGATCATTGTACTTAATGTTAGTGTTGATAAGTTACTTGAGTTCTCTTGATTGCTTAGAAACAATACCTTAGAGCAGACCCATCTTGCAGCTACCCAATTACTTTTTTTCTTACTTGAATGTCTTTCCTATTTTGTTCTTGCTGGTTCCCTTGTAATCATGTGTTCTATAGACAGCGAAGACCAGCCAACGGTAGGAAACAAGCACTAAATGGACTCTTTTTTATACTTGTGCAAGGGATAGCTCTCGAAAGACAACAGCAAGAGTTTAACAAAAGACGATACTTTGGTACAACTAAGGAAAATACGATTTCCTAAAGTACCCTGCCTGTTCTGCATCATTTCCGTTATAAAATGACATTATGAAATGACAGTAAAATCCCACATTACAGGACACAAACAATTGCAGTGGTAAGATCGGAAACTTCATTATGCATTTATTAACTAAAGATTTGAGCAAACGATTTCTAACCTCTTGGTATTGTGACAGCCTCTGATTTTTTTTTTTTTTTTCCATCTGTCGCTCTCTACTCTTTCTCCTAAGAGCTGTAGTGGGCTAGCTTTACTGTTTGAATTAAATATAATTTTGTTTTGAACATTCTGACGCCACTTAAGATTATTGAAGATAGTTGCAGTGGGAATAGCTCGGCTCAGGGGGGGAAGAACAAGTGCACAATGGAGCCAGTGATTCATTTCAACTTGAGAGCACTTTTTAGCATTTGGTGTCATTTAAATCACTTTGAAGCCTCATCTCTTAATTAAGGGTTTCAGAACACTATTCTTGCCCTGTCCTAGCCTATGATGTAGGGGAGTCTGCTTTGCCCCAAATATGTAGATTACCTTTCCAGCTCTGTCTGACACCTCTCTTTCCCTGGGTCTCTGCATTCCAGCAGTTTTTTCCAAGTGCCCTCCAACCTCCTTCCTCAGGGCCTTTGCAAGGGATGCTTCCTCTCCGGGAGCTGATACAAATTGGTCCTCAGGGTGGGAGCGTCGAGTCAAATAGTTAGGCTTTCATGTGGCTCTAGGATCTGAGTTGAGGGCCCTTCGATGAGGCCCAGCAAACCTGTTAACATTCTGGCCAGTGTCATGGGATGGGACCTGCGTCTCTCGGGAAACCACACTCCCCCCCTCCCCCCATCTTTTGCGGCTCCAAACCACACTGGGTTGCCGGACATCACAGCCACGTGGAGCCTGCTGTTCGGGCCATTTAAGAGTTGCCGCAATATCATGTTTAGCAGGCTTTCCCTTAGCATGGCACATAGCACATTTTCGACACTCAGCTAATATTCAAACACTAAATATACCGATGCTCATGCTTACCTTCCTCATGTTCTTACTTCCCTCCTCACTCAGCTTAGTTTCTGTAATCCTTCATTATAATCAGTCTTCATCTATACCCTTCACTTCCTTGCCTCTTTCCCTCTCTGTTTCAGATTTGTATGCTGTAATAACAAATTATCACAGTCTTAGTGGCTCAAAACAACACCTCTTTGGTATTGCACCATCTCTGAGGGTCAGGAGGCCAATCAACACGTTAGGCAAGTCCATTCCTTGGGTCTTACGATGCCGCAACCAGCCAAGATGTTGGCTGGGCTGCGTTCTCATCTGAGGCATGGAGTCCTCTTCCAAACGCACACAGAATTCATTTCTGGTAGCTGTAGCATGCATAATGGTTTGCTTCATAAAATGGTTTGCTTCTTCAAAGCCTCAGGAGAGCATCTCTTGCTCAGGGAGGACCTAACCTTTCTCTGCAGGCTTAATTGAAGAGTTAGGCCCATCCAAGATAATCCCTTTGGAAGAACTCTCAGTCAACTGATAAGGGACCTGCAAAATCTCTTCCCAAGATTACATAATGTATGTAACCTTTCCTCCATTCTCTCTCGAGTCCATTTCATTAGATACCATCCCCACCATTCCCTAGTCACAGTTCTTGCCAAAGTCATAAATGGCCTCTTTTTTTTCACCAAACCCAGTGGTCAATTCTCAATCCTCATCTTACTTAAGCATTTCACACAGCTGAGCACCCCCTCCTCCTTCAAATACTGTCTCTAAATGGTTTTCAGGATACCACCCTCTACTGCTTTCCTATTTCAAGACATAGATATCCAACAGTTAAACGCATTAAAGGAAGGTACAAGAGACTGTGTACACAATGCTACTGTTTGTGTAAAAAATATATATTCTCTTGTAAATGCACAAAATGTATCTGTGAGGAAGCACAGAACATTGGTTACTTCTAAGATGGGGAATCTGGGTCCTTTTGTATCTTTTGAATTTTTCACCACATGACAATATTCAAAATAAATTAAATTAGAAGCACAAAACTTATATCATATGAGTTGGTTGTCAGGACTCGTGGCCAGTTGGCAGCTGCTGCAAATGTCTTGGTGCCACCAACCTCTTTGCTGGGGTCATAGGTGGCCACAGCCACAGAGCACTGTGACATCCTCCACACCCCCCTGTCCCTGAGCTATAACAATGAGATTCTGGTGTGGAATATACTTTTGGGAACAGGGCCAACTAAACAATTTAATTTATTAGTAAAATGATGTCAAAGGCAAACGATGCTCACAAATCCGTTTTTGCTTGTGGGTAAAAGCACAGAACACAGAATTACATGGAGCAGGAGGAGGTCACGAACTTGACATAGTCCTTAAATTGTTGTAATGCCAGAGAAATGGAAGACAGGGGTGGGGGGACGTTCACCTAAGAAGGACAAAGAAGGTAGAACAGTTTGATTGAGATGCACTTGAAAGAAACCTTGGGACTGTACTAATTTTTAATTTTTTTCTAGGAGACAGTCTTATTTATTGCCAGAAGTTTTATTTAAGAGTTTTTTTTATTTTTAATTTTATTTTATTATTTTTTTAAAGATTTTATTTATTTATTTGACAGAGAGAGAGACACAGCGAGAGAGGGAACACAAGCAGGGGGAGTGGGTGAGGGAGAAGCAGGCTTCCTGCTGAGCAGGATCCCGATGCGGGGCTCGATCCCAGGACCCTGGGACCATGACCTGAGCTGAAGGCAGACGCTTAACGACTGAGCCACCCAGGCGCCCCTATTTAAGAGTTTTAAAAAGGCATAATATTTTTATTATTTGTTGTCCACAAACTGTGTCAGTGTTTTGTTCCTTATTTCCCAGCTAAAACATTGTTTTAACTCACAAAAACAGATACATTTAAATTCTTCAGTATTGTTTTCTATTACGGAAATGATGGTGGTGGTGTTAAGGTGAATGTGTATGTGTGGAGTATGTGTGTGTGTGGGGGGGGTAAAGGTGGAAATTCCTTTTTAAAAATTAGGAAATGTCTAAATGAGTCCTGGGACGTTTTTTTCTTATTTGGTTCCTATACAAATATTCACTTCTCTTCTTCCAGCCTTCCAAATTATCCTTCTATCTATTCCTTTTTTTTTTTTTTTTACTTGGGGGATGTGAAAATAAAATGGCCATTTCCTTAGAGCCCTCTTTGCTGACTCTAAATCCTCAAGCTCTTTTAAGTTTTGTTCATTTTCTTATTTATTTATTTAGTATCTAGGTAGTGAGGAGTCTGGGGAGATGTCATATTTTAATACCCAGAATGCTAGAATGCCATGTTCATATCCATAGATTTGTTAGAGCAAATTAAATTAGAGGTTGTATTAATACACGCATGGGGCCAATGGGGGCGACGAGGATAGTCTTCTCCTTGTTGACTTGGCAATACTCAGAATATGTTGTCCTCCTGTGAGACCCCTCTTGAGAAAGTTAGAGGCATTAAGAAGAGAAGAGAACAGGATACTTGCCTTCAAATATTTTTTTTAAAGATTTTATTTATTTATTCGAGAGAGAGAGAATGAGAGCCAGAGAGCACGAGAGGGAAGAGGGTCAGAGGGAGAAGCAGACTCCCCGCCGAGCAGGGAGCCTGATGTGGGACTCGATCCCAGGACTCCAGGATCATGACCTGAGCCGAAGGCAGTCGCGTAACCAACTGAGCCACCCAGGCTCCCCGCCTTCAAATATTTTAAGGGTGAGATGAGGACAAGAGTTTGGCTTTGTGGTTAATGCCAAGTGGTAAAATATGGACCAAGTGTTGTTGCAGGAAGGTGCAGGGACTTCAGCCCAAGGGTGCATGAAGATACAGGAGAAGGATTTCTTTCGGCATGTCTGAAGCCCCTAGGGACGGAACTGGCCGTCTGGGGAGAGGGCACACACTATTTCTGAAGGTGGTCCACCATTTTCAGATGGATGATTGGAGAAGATGACATTTCACATCTCTTCCATTTCTTTTTATGTTCTAGGACCTTTGATGAGTCTTGAATTCTTGAGACTCTGATAAAAGCTATCGGCTCTCTCCCCAGAAACAAATACACGTGTGTTACCATTTCCTCCTGCAGTCGATGTACAATGTGGAGAGAGAGAGAACAGCTCCAGGGGAAGAACTCCCAGGTCTCCAAAGATGGAATTTTGGAAATTACTGTTCTGAGTTATTTCTTGCTTATAGCGGGTTTGAATAATTAAAGGCTTCATCAGAAACTAAGGATGCTTTTTCAAAATGCTTCAAGAAACAGCATTTTCCTCCAAATTCATTTAAACACAGCACATAGATCTTTGAAATTAATTTGTTTTTATGGGTTTTGTAAGAAATAGGTCAGAAATAATAACAGACTACATATTTATTAATTCAAAAGCATTTTTTACAAGCACGATTATAAATTTAGCTGAATCTAAGTGCTAAATATAGATTAGTTTATAATGCATAACTTTGCCTACTTTCGTCTTTGGTCTTTACGAGAATCCCATGATGCAGGCAGATTATTCATAACCACTTTACTTTACAAATGACTGAGCATCAGAGAACTTAATTGGGTGGCTTGAGATCAAAATTAGAGAAGTATATATGTAATAAAGAGTGAGTTATAACTGGATTCAATTCCTGATCTGTTGTGTGACCTTAGAGAGCTCACTGTTTCTATAGCTCAGTTTCCTCATTTCCAAATGGGGGTAATGGTACCATTAACCTTTCTAGAGGTGTTCTCAACCCTTAGATGAGATTTATGGTCTTACGTATTGGTGAGGCATGTGTCTTGAGAATGAGAGCCAAGCAAAAGCCATATCCCCTTTCCTAACCCAGCCTCAGAAGGCACATTTCTGCTGCATTATTGTTATGGTCATAGAACATTAGAAGTGAGTCACTATGGCTGCCCGTATTCAAGGAGAGAATTAGCCTCCATATTTTTATGGAAGTTTTTTAAAACCATCATGTCCTCCAAGCCTCCTACCCTCTTTCTTAATTAGTAACATCGGCAAATTATTGTAGATGTGTTGTTGGGGGAAGCAGGTGTACAAAGGATAAAAGACTTTATCTCTGCTCTCAGGGAGATTACAATCTAGTTGGGAAAGATAATGCTTTCCTAAGAAAAGATAACCAAGGATATCTTTGGAGTAAAAAGTTCCAAATGGTAAATTGTGCTTGAAGTGAGGAAACCGGTAGCTCTAGCTCTCGTCCTACCACTCACAAGCCACATGACAGTGACAGACCCCATTCAGGGGCCCTGGATTTCCATTTTTTTATCAGGCATACGGAGGTGGGGTGGGGCTCATGTGGACACTGGAGAGACCTCTGCTACTTCTTTGGTGTTCCTCTAAGCAGTAAATCTGTGAAAGAGGGTTAACTTTAATGTATGAACTTCTTAAATTTACCAAGTATATCGTATGTGCAAGGTGCCCTGTGAAGTGCTGTAAGTAAATGAAGTCATAGGAATTTCATGAACAGGTACATCTATATTATTCTATATATTGTATATGTAGTATATGCATTCTTACAATATCGAGATAGAATTTTTTTTAGATTTTTTAAGAAGAGTTATTTATTTATTTGAGAGAGAGAGAGCACGAGCAGGAGGAGCAGAGGGAGAGAGAATCTCAAGCGGACTCTGCACTGAGCACGGAGCCTGATGTGGGGCTCGATCTCATGACCCTGAGATCATGACCTGAGCTGAAATCAAGATTCAGTCACTTAACCTGTTGTGCCACCCAAGTTTCCCAGAGATAAAACATTTTTATTTCTTTGCAATTGATATATATGATGTAAAAAAAATATGAAGGACACATGTGAAGACTATGTGTGTGTGTGTATATATATATATATATATATAATAAAAAACATCCACATCTCTAAGAGATATACAGTTGATCCTTGAACAACAAGGGTTTGAACTGCATGGGTCCACTTACATGCAAACTTTTTCAATAAATACTGTACAGTGCTGTAAATATATTTTTTCTTCCTTATAATTTTCTTAATAACATTTTCTTTTCTCTAGCTTACTTTATTATAAGAAGACAGTATATAATATATATATATAACATACAAAATATGTGTTAATTGAATGTTTATATTATCAGTAAGGCTCTGGTCAGTAGTAGGCTATTAGTAGTGAAGTTTTTGGGGAGTCAAAACTTATACATGGACTTTTTTTTAAGATTTTATTTATTTATTTGACAGAGAGAGACAGCGAGAGGGGGAGTGGGAGAGGGAGAAGCAGGCTCCCCACTGAGCAGAGAGCCCGATGCTGGGCTCCATCCCAGGACCCTGGGATTGTGACCTGAGCCAAAAGCAGATGCTTAACCGACTGAGCCACCTAGGCTTTTAGACTGCACGTGAGGTTGACACCCTTAACCCCTGTGTTGTTTAAGGGTCAACTATATATAAAATGAATGTATAAATTCAACAATCATGTTAAGTAGTGTCTGCATCAACTGACACACTTTTCGGGGGTAATGAACATGTACCATGTCCAGTAAAAGGTATACACGGTAGGCAGCAGACTCGGTTATAACTGCTTCTCTCATTATGTAGTTTCGGCATGTTACTTATCCTCACTGACCCTTATAACCACTTCCACAGAATGACAGGCCTGAACTACTTCACAAGTGTCCTTCAAACTCTTAAAAGAGCACCGATTTAATGACTTCCGGTTTTTGTTGTTGTTTTTTAATAACTGTCTGTGATTCCAAATTCATGTGTTAAAATATTCTGCCTTCTAACATTTATTGAGTGTCCATGGTGTACATGCTTGAATGTGTTAAGAATGTCCTTTAAATAAAATTTTCTATTGGACACTTTAGGAAACAAAAAGAGGAAACCTATCTTATAAGAGTAGCTCTGTACTGCACTCAGATTTTTTTTTATATATTACAAAGTACATCATATATATCTACAAAATAGTTGTGCCTTGCCTTATGTGTCCTTGGCCATTATGAAAGTCTTTCATTGGGTACAGTTCTGATTTTATCTATCTCTTGGGCTTCTCTGTTCTTGTCCTTTTAAGGTCCTTCTCTGGCCTGTTACAGCACTTCTGGGCCCCAGCCCAAAGCCTTCTTGATGGGTAAACATTATATTCCCATATAAGAGGGATGAGACTGAATCTTAGCAGGCAGTGCTGCTGGGGAAACTATCTATTAGGTCCAGGCAATCTGCACTTTAGGAAAATTGCTGAATTATACTAAATTATAGAATGACCCATTCCTTATAGCCTGGCAGAGAGAAGCCTGGCCTGCCTAGATTTGCAAAGAGGAGGATAAATTACAGTCTATACCCATTACCTTATTTAATCCTTAAACAAGCTTATAGGATGAGTAACATAAGGAACAAAAAGGCTAAGTAACTTCATTAGAGTAAAAAATCTAGTAAGGGGCAGGGGCAGGAGCTGAAGTTAACTGCTGGGGCACAGATCTGTCTGGCAATGGAATGTAGGCAGGTTGGGGAAGGTTCTGGTATCTGGTGGCCTGTTCCAGGGCTAATCTAATCTAACATGCAGCAGTGGGGCAGAAAGAACTACAGAGACAGTTCAGAAGAGAAAATAGCAGAGCTTGGCGACAAGGTGGGAAAGGAGGTGAAGGAAGGGGAAGCATGGAATGACTGCACGTTAAAATCTGCTGGGCGGAAATGTGAGTGTCACTGATGTGCCTGAGGAGTCTTAGCTCCTTGACATATAAATAGGAATTTTTTTTCCCCCAAAGCTACCAACATTAAACCAACATTTCCTTCTGGCTAACAGATTCCTTTAACAACATTTCAGGCCTAGTCAGTACGTTTTCCGTCAGGTTTAGAATTAACAAAATCTTATTTCAATTACTGTCTAGGCCAGCTTCACAGGCTGTGTGCAGGGCCCAGTGAAGCCATCCAGGGCCACATTCTCACAAGGGCCCGGGGCTTGGAGCCTAACACTCTCCAGCTGCCATCTTGAAATTCTTAACAATGTTCTCTTTGGACTTGTGCTTTGTAAATGAAGTCTGATGGAGCAGTGGAGCGGGCTCTGGGGGCTTGGAGCCTCAGGCCCACGTGGATCTCCTTCTGCTACTTCCCTGGGACAGGTTTATAGCTGACCACTCCTCTACCCCTTAGGGTCCCAGGCCCATGCATGCACTCCCCTCCCTACCTCCACCCAGTGACTTCTGCTGCCCCCTGTCCCCACTGGGGGCCTTGTGGAGTCGGCACCCCCACAGTCTCTGCATGGGCACAGCTGGGGTGGTCCCTGCCTGGGTTAGCAGCATCATGCTGTGTTGGGTGGGCAAACAGCTGGAGGGAGCCTCTCACCACGCCTCATTCAGGGGCCTAGTGCATCCTAGCGCCGAGGCTGCAACATCTTTGGGGATCTAGCGGTTTGTGGGAAGGGAATCGGAGCTGTCCGGTGCAAGTCCAGCATGCCCCCCCTTGGGGCCCCTGAAGCCTGCAAGGGTCCACATGTGGCCTGTGTGTATCCCTGTGCCTGAGGGAGAGTGACATTGGGCAAGAATAGAAAAACCTCGCTGACATGTTGAGAGACCATGAATGAAAGGAAAAAGCTTTATATTTGAGTATCTTCAAGGATGAATTTTCTTGTTTCTAGGATGAGGAGCCTCATGTTTTCATTTTGCACCACGCCTTGAACATTATGTAACCAGTCCTGATTATTATGTTTTAATTATCTTAACCTCAAACTCCAATCTCATGTTCAAGTCAGAATGTTCCCTCCACCTCCCCCCGCCCTCTTCCAAGCTTGCTTCCCCAGTGTTGGGATGGAGACAGCCCCACGTCAGTGACTTGGTGAGGTTTTTGTCTGCTTTCTGTTTCATGCAGTAGTCTCCCCTTATCCACTGTTTTGCTCGTCTGTGGTTTCCATTACCCAGGGTCAACTGCGATCCAGAAGCAGGTGATCCTCCTGACATCCGGTCAGAAGGTCAGGAGCAGCCTAACGCTATGTCACAGCACCTACGTCATTCGCCTCACTTCATCTCATCACGTGGGCAGTTGATCATCTCACACCATCCCAAGAAGAAGGGTGAGTAGAGTACCAAAGATATTTTGAGAGAGAGAGAGAGAGAGAGAGCACATTCACTTAATTTTTATTACAGCATATTGTTATAATTGTTCTATTTTATTATTAGTTGCTGTTGTTAATTTCTTCCTATGCCTAATTTATAAATTAAAATTTACCATATATATGTATGTATAGGAAAAAACATAGTATATAGTGGGTTTGGTACTATCTGCAGTTTTAGGCATCCACTGGGGGTCTTGGAACATATTCCCCATGGATAAGGGGAAACTACTTGTAATTGCTTTTGCAATTTGCCCACTTGGGGTGGGAAGGCAAAGGCCCCTTCCCATCCTGCTGATAAGGGACCCAATCCCAAGGAGCTTTTCTAGGTAATAATAGTCCCTTTCAGGGCCTGGCTGCCACATTTGTTGATGTCTAGTTGGTAGTTACACGAAACATTCATCTGAAACAGGCAGCACTCTGTTGGCCAACCAAGGCTGGAGTCTATCCTCTGTGGTCCTAACTCTTGAGCCTAAAGGCATAGGCAGCTAGTATCTCGCGTACCTCTAGTACACTAACTAGTATCTCGTGTACCTCCAAGAGAGTCCTTGGCTCCTCTCTACCGTATTAGTTCTCCCCTGTGCTTTAATAGCACTGGGGCAGACTGGCCATTCTGGTGTTTCAGAGGACATCCAACTGGGATGGGAACAAAGTACCATTGTCACCAACTCTTGGTTACACAAAAACTTCAAAAACAAGTCTCTTGAATTTAGAGCACAGTTTTTGAGACAGAAACCAATCAAAAAAGGATGTTAATGGAAGAGGTTGTCCTCTCCTTACAAACTCTGCATTCCTATTCCGCGCCCCCCGCCGCCCCCCACAACAGCCCTGCTTTGGGGTCTTAGAGTTCCCTCTTATATCTTTTGTGAATAAAGGCTGCCAAACCAGATCATCCTCTCTTGCACCTGGGGCCAGAGCAGGGGGCTACTTGTAAGAACTGAGCCCTCTGAACTGAAATTTACTATCTCTGCTTTCAATAAAACATTAAACTTCTCTTCAATCCCTGAAATCATTTGGTAATCTCCTAGGGCAGGAGAAGATCTTAATTAGCAGATCTCACAAAATCCTGTTATCCACATTAAAACATATCATTTTGCAGGCCCAGCAATGAACGTCATTAATAAATATTTACTTAGTATCCTGTAACGTGCATAACATCTAGGAAGATTCTGTATAGGGTATAGACCTTATCCTCAAGGACTTTTAAATCAGTTGGAGAGAAGGGACATAAAGATATCAGGAACAGTGCATGAGAATATATGCTAAGAGGGTGGTATAGACAGCAAGAGTTGTATAAAGTGGGGGAGCCGAGAGATTTCTGTGGCAAGGAGTGTTGGGATGACGTAGAGCATGGAGGACATAGAACACATCAGGTGAAGTGTGCTCAGGATTTAGAGAAGCTGTAATAAGGAGGAAGTGCTTTTCAGAGAGGGGGAAGAAATAAATAAAAGAGTAGAGTTCAGACTGTCCATGGTGTTGAGGAATATTCCACACTGTACAGAATCTTTGTCCCCCTTTTCTTTTAAGAACTCCCAGCCCCTTGCCACAGGTTTCATCTTGCCCTGGGAGCCATTCCTGCTGTAAATGACGGGCGGAGACAGTGATTGCAATTATTCACTTTAGACGGCTATGATGATGCTGGACTCTTCAGCCTGGCCTTTGGCATTCCTTCAAGTGTGCAACAGAGAAGGGCGATTTGTGTTCATCACCAGCATCCACAGCCCTTTGCAGACATGGGGATGCTTAGACACACAGACCCAAAGATCAACCTTACTTCTTGGATATAGTGCAATCCAGCTATAGTGCAGGCCAGCCTGAAGGCTCATGGGGAACAACCTCCTCAACAGGTAGTAGCCTAAAATGAGTAACTCCAATCATTGTGTCCATGCTGATCATCTACAGCAGGAATCCAGATACTTGGTCAGGAAATAAAATCATTTCTTCAAGCCCAAACTCTCTGTCTTATGTTGGGCTCCCTAGAGGCAGAGTTTGAGCCAAGGACTGGGATTCCTGTGATCTGTTGAGGGTTAGCTCTTCAGAGAAGAAACCTCTCAGAAATTGAGTAAGCAGGGCAGAAGAGGGATGGGGCTGGGTAAAAATGGGATCCAAGGTGAAGTCTGGCCCTGACCCCTATCCAGGGATACAGTGGGGTGGTGGGGCTGGGCTGTGGAGCATGAAGTTGCACTGGAGAGTGGTCCTTCCAGGAGGTAAGGGGGCTATTTTTTTTTTTTTTTTGTAGTTTTTGTTAGGTGGGGGCTGCAGGCTCTGTAGGGGGAGAGAACAGATCAAGCTCCCAGGCTTGACTCTGCTCAGCAGAGGGCTTGGAGGAGGGGAGGCAGTGGGAGCCATTGGGAACCAGCATTCTCAGCAGCGGGTAATGGATGAATAAGCCCAGCAGAGTAGATCTGAGCAGAACTGGCAGGCATCCCACAGCATCCTACAATATCCGTATAGGGACTTATTATTCTGATGCATTTCAATGTCACTCTACATCCTGTTCTACCTCCCTGAACCCAGATTTTCTCCCAAGGCTCACCTAACACAAGAAACCAGGGCACATCACAAAGCCTTCTATTGGTAGAGACACAAAGACAAGGCCAAAGCTTTGGTATTTCTTTTTCTTTCCTTCCTGATGGCTTTTTCTAAGCTGGTCAGGATGTCCCAACACCGTTCTCTGTAACCCCGGCAAGGCAATTATGGTTCTTTCGTACAAAACAGCCCCAGGGGTCAGGAATTAGGACAGGGTGTGTGTAAGGTTTCCTCTTTTCCAGTTATACAAGGAAGGAACATTGACTTTGAAGTTGCAATATCTGTGATTTATGGTATTTTGAAAATTGATTCATATTGAATCATTTTTATATTATCAGAACTGTATACTTCCTCATTAAGTGGAAAAACAAACCAGAGACAAATCCGCTTTAGACTCTCAGATTCTCTTACTGTAATTGAACGATGAAGTTTTTAAATTTAAGTGTAAAAAGAAACGGAATGATACCGTTTTAAATTCTTATCAATTCTGATGAGGATGAAGGAAGTGGTAGCTTTTGTAGAGTGGGTGGAAATAAAATGGGGAGAGAGAATGTTAGGAATGAATTTTTCCAGATAAAGAAAAAAATAGCATCATATTAAAAAAATTTTCAGCAAAACATTTTGCTCAAAATTGACTTGAATTTTCTGGTGTAATCCACTTTTAAAATTTTATACACAGACTTAGAAAATGGGGACTATAGAATGCAAATAGTTCATAACCTGTTTTGTTTATACAAATATATTTTTTTCTAAAACACATTTTTAAATGGATAGTCTTCCATTTTATGAAATTGCCACAGTGTGTTTAATTAATCCTCTACTGAACATCTAATTTATTTCCAAGGCAGTGTTTTTTTTAGGGACTTTAGTTGATGGAATAAACTTTTACTTTTTAATTTTAGTTTTTTAAAATTCCAGTATAGTTAATGTACAGTGTTATAGTAGTTTCAGGTGTACAATATAGTGATTCAGCAATTCTATACATAATTCAGTGCTCATCATGGTAAGTGTGCTTTTAATCCCCTTCACCTGTTTCACCCCACCCCTCTCCTACCTTCCCTCTGGTAACCACTATATTGTTCTCTATAGTTGAGTCTTTTTTGTTTGTCTCTTTTTTTTCTTTTTTCATCTTCTTTGTTTCTTAAATTCCACATATGAGTGGAATCATATGGTATTTGTCTTTCTCTGACTGACTTATTTCTCTTAGCATTATACCCTCTAGATCCATCAATGTTGCAAATGGCAAGAGTTCATTCTTCTTTACAGATGAGTAATATTCCACTGTGTGTGTGTGTGTGTGTGTGTGTGTGTGTGTGTGTGTGTGTGTGTATGCCACCTCTTCTTTATCCATTCATCTATCAATGGGCACTTGGGCTGCTTCCATAATTTGGCTATTGTAAATAATGCTGCTATAAACATTGAATTTGAATTAGTGTTTTCCTGTTCTTTGGGTAAATACCCAGTAGTGGAATTACTAGACCATAGGATAGTTCTATTTTTAATTTTTTGAGGAATCTCCATACTTTTTTCCACAGTGGCTGCACCAGTTTGCATTCCCCTCATGAGAATTCCCTTTTCTGCACCTCCTCGCTAACACTTGTTGTTTCTTGTGTTTTCTATTTTAGCCTTTCTGACAGGTGTGAGGTGATATCTCATTGTGGTTTTGATTTGCATTTCCCTGATGATGAGTGATGTTGAGCATCTTTTCACATGTCTGTTTGCCATCTGTATGTCTTCTTTGGAGGAATGTCTATTCATGTCTATTCATTTTATATTATCAGAACTGTATACTTCCTCATTAAGTGGAAAAACAAACCAGAGACAAATTTGCTTTAGACTCTCAGATTCTCTTACTGTAATTGAACCATGAAGCTTTTAAATATAAGTGTAAGAAGAAAGGCAGGGCAGTGACATTTTGATTTAAATTATGCACAGTGCCAAACAAAGTATCATGAATAAATAGGCTGGATTCATATTTTTGGTTACAAGATTTCCTTTGTCAGTGAATGAAATTGGTAAAAGTACATTTGCATTTCAGAACAACAAATTTACTAAGTTGTTATGTTCTTGATGAAATGCCTCGAGTGATGGAGACCCATGTTATTTAAAAGTACAATTTTGTTTTAAAATTATCCAACAAACATGTGCTTCCACAAGCAGAATTTTCCATTCCAAGACTTCTGAGGCAAAGGAAATTGGCATAATCCTAATTTCTATAGTAAAATTAAAATAATGCCACAATAAAGTCATTATACTAAGCAGTTAGTGATTCCTAGAAAATGATTTTTCATTAGAAAAAACCAACAAATGACATTTAATCACTAGCTTTTTTGGTAAGTCATTCACTGCTAAGAAAATTTGAGAAATACCACTTGGTTTGAAAGTCAGTACAAATACCACCAGCATTCAGGCCCTCGGATATTCTAGGATCTGAGATGTGCCCCCAGCTCTGGTATTCCATTGGGGTGTCTTACAAGTTCTTGCTTATACATTGAGTAGCACGCCCCTGAACAATCTCTATGGTCCCTTCTGTTCTAAGAACAGAAAGAGGCAGAAATTCACAGAGGTAGGCCTGGTGCCAAGGGTATTGCATTCTTATGATCTTGAACTTTTCAGAACACCTACACACATGCATGCACACACACACACACACACACACACTTAATTTAAAATATCAAAGACTTTGATTCCAAACTCAGCTATACCACTAACGAGCGATCTTAGAGTTCATCTTCGTGTGTGCTAGTTTCTACATCTATAAAATAAGGGGTTAAACTAGACCAGATAGAGATTCATAGACTTTTAGTACTGGAAGTTACTCTGTGGAATCAAGGCAATCCCTGCACTTTTCAAATAAGAAACTGTACACTAGACTTGTCCAGTGGGGACACAGAGTAAGGGCCACAGCTCAAGTTCATTTATTTTTTTTAATTTTTATTTTCTTTAGAGAGGGGGAAGGAGCGCAGGGAGAGAGAGCATCTGAAGCAGGCTCCACACCCAGTGCTGAGCTTGAAGCAGGGCTCGATCTCAGAACCTTGAGATCATGACCTGAGCCGAAATTAAGAGACCAAGGCTTAACCGGCTGAGCCACCCAGGCACTCTGCTCAAGTTCATTTTAATACTCAAATCATGTGTGCTTTTACCCGACACTCTCTACAGCTGTTTTACTGTAAAACTTAAGAATTTATGATCAGCCAAGCTAGAGTTTACACTATGAACTAGAATCCTGCAAATCTGTCACGTGTTTATGGTTGCTCACAATCGGCAATTAGTTACCCAGTTTTGAGTGCTCTTTGGACAGGAGAAAATTGTTTTCGTCTTTATCCTGGCAGAATAAATATAAACCATCATCTATCTTTCTTGAGTTCTATCTGCTTGCTCTCAGACTCAATCCTGGGGCTAAAAGCAAGGTCAAAAATAGTAACACAGAAAAGTAGATACAAAGAAATGGTAACAAGGGGGGTAAGCAAATGATGGTAGAGCAGCCTGTGCTGTTTATTAGATTCACATGGTAAAATAGCAACAGAGATAATCTTGTGGACACAATCTTACTTTGAAATAAACTATATTATTTCAAACATCAGCCAGCCTTGGGGCTAATGTTAATTCAGCTCTGCAACAGGTTACTTTGTAGATGACATACTGTATCAACAGATTTGCCACAACTGTGACCCCTGTTAGGATAGTATTGCTCCTTCTCTGGAGGCTAAAGCTTCCTTCGAGTCTTAACCTGTAGACAGTGGTAGAGCCTTCCTCAGAGGCTGCAAGGTGGGAGGCCAGGGAGAATTCTCGGATCCCAGTCATTTTCTCTGATGTAGTTGTTGTTGGGTGGATTAGGTGTTACTCTCAGCCAGAACCAACAGTACAACATAGAAAGTAGGAGTGGGGACGTGAGAAATAGCAGACAGCTGAGAACTAGAGGTGGCTTGGTCATGCAGAAAGTCACTCCGAGTTCCGTCCCAAGCCAGGGGGTGGAGCTTTCTTTTGTTTGTTTCTTCATCACTGATGGGGCATTTCTAGCAGAGTTCTTGGACAAGTTTATTCAAGGGCTGAGAAAGTAGGATTATCCCACTCCCACGTACTGATGAAGCTGGCGTGTGACTTTTCCTCCAGTTCAGTCAAGGACGGGAAGGGTCACTGGAGCTACCAGAAAATTCTTGGAGGAAATGGACCACCTCTCAGTTCCTTATATCATGATGCTGTGGCAACACGCCACAGAGGAGGGGGTCAGTAAACTTACCGTAAAGAGCCAGATAATGTTTTTGCCTTTGCAGGCCATACAGTCTCTGCTGAAACTATACAGCTCTATTCCTGTAAGCCAAAAGCAACCCCAGACAACAAATAAATGACACTGTGTGGCTGGGTTCCAACAGCGTTTAGTTTACAACAGGAGGGGAGGGATGATCTGTAGTTTGCCGATCCCTGCCGGAGAACACGGACCCATTTCACATCTGCTATGGATGTAGGTGGTGCTATTTCCTCCTAGTTACTCAGATAGAAATCTTGGGATGATCTTAAATGCCTTTTTCTTTTTTCTTTTTCCTATGTAATCATTCATCAGTATTATTGATTTTACCTTCTCAATCTCTTTTTTGGTCATCTCCTCCAAGGCCATTTTGATCAACCTAGTAAAAGCATGTTCAACCCTTTTATTTCCATCTCATCACACTGTATTTCCGGAAAAGCTCAGGTTACAGCCTAAAATTACCTCATTTATTTGTTTACTTGTTTACTATTTATCTCCCATACTGAAATGGAAACTCCTGGGGACTTTGTCTCTTTTCTTTCCTGCTGTAGAATGGTGCCTGTCATAAGGCAGGTGCTCAGGAAATACTTATTAAAAGAGAAAGGACCCCGAACCAGTCCCCCTGCCTTTAATTTCCCACATTATTCATTTCATCTTTCACATGAAATCTAGAGCTATTGAATCAGTCAAGGCCTTATAGAAAGAAGATGGCATGCTTAAAAATAGGGTAAAAAAGAAGGGCTAAACAGAAGGGCTGTTTATAAAAATGTGTACACATGAGGGAAATGAAGAGGAGCAGTGGGGCTATTAACTGTCCGCAAGTCTGAAGTGACAAGTTAGTGAATTGCTACAAAAGCCTGAAAAGAGGGTCCTATAGAAAGACCTACTGTCTTAGTCAGCTTGGGCTGCCATAACAAAATACCATAGACTGGGTGGCTTAAATAAGAGAAATTTATTTTCTCACAGTTCTAGAGGCTGGAATGTCTGAGATCAAGGTGTCAGCCAATTTTGTTTCTGGTAAAATCTCTCTTCCTGGCTTGCAGATGGCCTCCTTCTTACTGTGTCCTCGCATGGAAAGGGGAGAGAGAGATGGAGAGAGAGAGAGTGCTCACAAGAGAGCAGGTTCTCTGACATCTCTTTTTATAAGTCCTAATGCTGTTGATCCTATTGATCAGGACTCTACCCTTATGACAGCATTTAACCTTAATTACTTCCTTACTCCAGATACAGTAGGAGCTTCAACATACAAGTTTGTGGAGTGGGGACACATTTCAGTCTATAACACTCATCATGGCAGGAACTGTGTCCTTTGGTTATGAGAGGCAACCAGCCAGAGACAGCTCCCAGGATGGGAGCAGAAGACTACATGCCCTCATTTCACTCTCATCCCTTTGTCAAATTTCCTGCTAGGACTGTGTGAGAATGGAACTGCAGCCCTGAAGGCAAAGGAGACAAAAGATACAACCCATTGGGAAGAGCCTCTTGGATCTGCAGTAGTAAACACGACATCTGGTACCATCATTCCTTTGGCCCCTTGGCATCCATTTCTTTTTGTGGGAAAAGTTTGTGTCTGTATAACAGGGAACATACAAAATCTCATCAGCTACTGAATCATCATGGGGTGATGTCAATTCAGTCATACTTGTGTCCAGAACTAAAACACTAGTAATTACTGGGTTTCTTCATATAAGGCAGCAAGGGAAAAAAGGCAAAAGAAATAAAAAGGAACACGAACAGGAGTTGACACAGTCCCGACATCTGGACCTGGACACAGCACAGATTGGTAATCAGAGCTTCCTTCTTCTGTCACACGTATTATCGTGTTCTCCTTTCTCTCTGCTGGTACTGTGGCTGGACAGAAGTTCTCTCTTGGTAAGATTATCTAAGCTTCATTCTTCTAAGATCCTCAAATGGATAAACAAATCAATCCTAGACTTTTATTTTTGAGGTTTGTTTCCTGGAGTAATTTTTGGTGCTATTAATATATGTAGCAGGAAACATATGGCAACTCAAATGAGAGGATTCAAGGAGAACTTAATAAAGGGTATGGTGAGGTATGAGCAAGACCCAAGCTGTAGTTTTGGCATTCCTTGAGCCACTAGCAGGAGGGATTCTTTAGGTCTAGGCTTGAGAGGGAGGGATTCTTTCCTATAATCAAGAATGAGAGGGTCTTGTGGAGAACACATTCTCAGAGGAACTCTTTCTTGTCTTGGGCGGAGAGGCAGAGCCATCCTGAAGTGACCCTGCAGGAGGGAAGATGAGGGAAGTACTCTTACTGCACTCTCCTCTCTTTGATACTGTTGGGGCTCCTCACTGGTCAAAACCATAGGGAAGTGAGAAACCAAGAAAACCTGTTGATGTGCTGCAAACATAGTGGCCTCTTGGGGCAGAGAAATAGGTAGAGGAAGGTGAGAGGGGACCCTGAAGGGCAAGTAAAAGATCTCTGGCATCATTATATTCTTGAAACACAAGCCAAGTGATTCTTAAAAATCTCACCTTTGATGGCTTCCGATTGTCTACAACACAAAATCCAAAGGATTTTGATACCTAAATCCTCCCCCAGTCTCTCCTCATCACAGTTGCCCTACCTTGGCTTTCCTATCTTTCCCAATCCGTGCTACTCTTTGCACCATGTACTTTGTATTTGCTCTCCTTTGTACTCACACTCGAAGGCACTTCTCCATCTGTTCTTAAAACTCAGTTTAAAAATTCTGTCCTTCTGGGAAGCTGTCAAGTGTACATTCATCTGTAGTTCCTTCTCTTCTCCCATTGTACTTATTCTAGATGTATTATACTTTTCATGAATGTAACTTACTGTATTTATGATTTACATTCCTTACTCCAAATACAGTAAGGACATCAACACACAAACTGCTTTGACTATGTCCTTTTGTTCTCATAGGAATCCAGCAATATGACTATTTGTATTCCTCTTGACAAAAATAAGAATCTGAGTGCCAGAGAGATCTATCCATAAACATCTTACCCAATGATGAAGTTAGCCTAACTGATGTGGAACATTTGGATGCGGTGAGCCTCCTGATGTGATGAAATGTGAGGTACAGATCACCTCCCATGGATTCTTGCCAAAATGTGTAGATGGATACATAGCAACTGTAACAACAACCAAATAAAATGTGTAATCTTTGATGGGGTCCTTGTTTGCCCAAAGTCATAAGGCATGCAGCAGCTGAGTCACAAGTCAAGCTTATCTTTGTCCGAGATTGTAGAGATGTGGTCCGTGTCCCAGCCATATGCCATAAGCTCTTGGCACTTACTGTTCTCATTTCTACCAGCTCTTCTGTGTCAAAGGCTTCTGACTTCAAGCACCTGAGACTCTCTGCCAGAGGGCTTTTTTTTTTTTTTTTTTTTGCCCATGCCTAGGGCAGTCCAGAAGGGGTTTGAGAGTTAATGGCCCTGGGAGTAGCACCTAGCAAATAAAGGAGAGACTTTGAAGACTAAATGTTTCAGCTTCCTCTTTTGGGTAAAAAAAAACTCTGATGACAGGTCTCCACCATTTCCCAGAGGTGGCCAGTGGAATTTATTCCCCATTTACAGAATTCATCTTCTCTTTAACGCACGCTATATGGACTCCTTCCCTCCCCATCTCATTTCCCCACTGCACTGGCAGAGCTTCCTGGAATCACTTTCCAAATTACACCACTAACACTCAACATTCTTTTTCCTGGGATCTCTTGCTGGAGGAACCCAGCTTAAAACGGGTGTCGAAACTTGCTCTTTCCATTAGACAACAGGGCCGCCTTCATTCATTCTGTCTTGTGATATGGTTGGTGAGAGGCTACAGGGCAAACTGCATAGAATGGGATTGGGTTTTGCAGCCATGCAGACCTAGGCCTTCCCCCTGGCTTTTCCACTTGCGCGTTGCTTGATGTGAGGCAAGTCAACCCTTTGAGTCTTAGCATTCTCATTGGTGAAATGGATTAATAATAGAGTTCCTCTTTTGGCACCCTTTCAGCTTATGAACTTTCATAGGTATAATAACTCTTGTTACTCTTGGTTGCTCTCTCTGGCACCTATGCAAGTTCATTAAATAGGTAAAGCTAGGTAAGAACAGAAGTAACTCACCACAAGACATCAGGGATGGCTTGAATAAAGTCATTTTGTACTTTTGCCTCTAGAACATAATGCACTGGTGAGTCAAGGAGTTTCTGAGTCTCTGGGGGTAGAGATAGTGTGAGGATGACACATAATGGTGTGAAGAACACAGCCTCCTGCCTGACAAAGGAGGTGCCCAGTAAATAAGCGTCTTTGTGGTTACAAGTCTGTCTCTAGATTTTAAGTTCTTAGGTGGCAGGAACAGTGTTTTCTTTATCCCTAATCTTTCCTTGTAGTAGTTGTACTAAAGTGAATAAGGCAAATTTTATACTCTGCAACTTTCTTTTAATAATATATTTGCATTATTCATGATATATCACACAAATCAAGTAACCAGCAGCACATTGTACTGGGAGCCCACTTACCAGATGTAATTGTATTTATTTTTCACGATGTCCTTGTAGCAAATTTTCCTCTTTCATTTCTCTCATTATCACATCATTGGGATTGTTTTAATTCATCCAGTCCTTTCCATACTGTCATTCATGGGAGTTTTCCTTTTCTGATTCTAGCCTTTGGATCTCATCTCTCTCTCTCTTTTTTTTTAAAGATTTTATTTACTTATTTTGGGGAGAGAGAGAGAGAGAGAGTGAGCATGAGCAGGGGGGAGGGTCAGAGGCAGAGGGAGAAGTAGGCTTCCTGCTGAGCAGGGAGCACAACGCAGGGCTCCATCCCAGGACCCTGACATCATGACCTGAGCTGCAGATGCTTAACTGACTGAGCCACCCAGGCGCCCCTGGATCTCATCTTTTAACAATCAACTTGGTCTTCTTTGTCTTCCTTAACCCACTGAGACGATTTCTGGAGTTTGAAATGTTTTTGTTTTGTTTTGTTTTGCTTTGCTTTGCATATTACTGATTTCATCAAGTTTTCAACTCCAGTAAATAGTAGGTATAATGGCTAATAACAGGTACATACTAATAACGTATTAAAACTATAATTTAATAATATTACCTAATGACTGTCAACTATTTAGCCTTTCTTATTCTTTTCTTAACAAATTTTGATTGTCAAGTCTCTTTTCTTATTCTTAAACTGTCTCATTTTATTATTTTGCTCCTTTCATCAGGTTAATTAACTGTATAAATACAATGCTCTCTTACTCTGTGGCTTTACATCTAGACCAGTGCTATCCAATAGAAATTTCTATGATAATGGAAATGTTCTATATCTGGGCTCTCCAATATGGTGCCACCAGTCACATATGGCTGACGACCACTTGAAATAGGGCTAATGTGTCTGTGGAATTGAAATTCTAAATTGATTTACTTTTAATTTAGATAGTCACATATGACTACATTGGATAAAATAGATCTAGATTTTTTAAAAATTTACATGACAGAAATATTTTTCACATTTGTCCCTTTTATTTTTTCTTCAGAAACATATAATCTGGCTTAGACAGTTGTGAACAAAAAGTTATTGGTATCTACAAAAAAATATATTCCAAAATTATTGATGCTTACTATACTATAAAATACTTGAAAAGTTAAGGAAAATGTGGTTGATGAGATTATCTTTGTTATCCTGATTAACATACTAATAATTGTCTTGACCACTCAGTAATCTGTTACTGTGCATAAAGTAGGGGAAAAAATGTGATGCCACTCACAAGAATAATTTTTAGACGAGGAGAATTTCACACAGAAGCCAATGAGTTATTCAACTTGCCCCTACATGGATATAATTGTAAAATAGGTTAAATCTTTGCCTTATTTCTTACCTCTTTTTCCTTCCTCCTCTTGGAGTCTCTTTTCCAGTAAGGTGTCCTATGCCATCATTTTTCTCCAGCTGATCCTTTGCTGTGTCCCCTCCTACCCCCTGCCACTGTAGAACATTACTGCGTGCACCCCTCTAGTCAACTCATTTACATTCAAATGTTAATAACTGGTAGCATTCTCTCCCCACAGAAAACTTACTCTGTGGGGGAATATGGCACTGTGGTTCAGAGGGCAGGCTTTGGAGTGTGGTGGTTCTGGGGTTTTCATCTTAGTTCAGTGACCTTCAGTTTTATAGCTCAGCGACCTTGGTTTGAGCAAGTCACTTTGCCTCTCTGGGTCTTTGATTCCTCAGCTATAATATGAGAATAAAAATAGTACCTACTCTATGGGGTTAATGTGAATATTAAATAAAATACCATATGCAAAGTGCTTAGCCTAGTGCAATAATTATTGAATAAATGTTATTGTTACAAGTTAACTTAATTTTTAGGCAAAAGTTACTTATGTACTCTCAAATGAATCTCTAATGATAAAATTGCAGCAGTAAGTAAACAGCTTGGGGAGAGATTCCAAATACTTAATATAAATATTTGTTGAATGAATGAATTGATGAGGAATTCATAGCTTCATGTAACCAACAAATGACCTGTTATCAACGTGTTCCAGGCTACCTGCTGAGTAAATAGAGATGGCATTCAGAATGCCAGGTTTAACTAAATTTGGCTTTGTGGTCTCAAAGAGATTTGCTATTCAAAATGAGCATAAAAGTGTCAATGACAAGTGTCATTTGGCAGAGTGGGACTTTAATTTTCTACTTTATGTTATGCCTTGTTTGAATTTTTTTATAAAACTGGATTATTTTTAGGAAAAAAGAAATTATATATAGTTATGTTAATAAAAGAGCCACAAAGTATCATCAAGTGCCTTGAATTAGTATCACAGTATTTATGTGAAGTTTCATGATATAATTATTGATTGAAGAAAATTTGTAGTATTTAGCAGTTTTGCCTTAAAAATCCAATAGGTTTTTTTAAATATATTTTTTTAATATTTCATTTATTCATTCATGAGAGACAGAGGGAGAGAGAGAGAGAGAAGCAGAGGGAGAAGCAGGCTCCCAAGGAGCAGGGAGCCCGATGTGAGACTCGATCCCGGGACCCCGGGATCATGACCCGAGCCGAAGGCAGACGCTTAACCATCTGAGCCACCCAGGTGCCCCAAAATCCAATAGGTTTTTTTAGCATTTGTATTTTCTTTATGGTCAGCAATGTAAAAAAAGTGAGATTCATGTGAAACTGATATAACAGGCTCTCAACAGACACACAAACAGAGATACACACATACACTTTTATGGAAGACTGATACAGGATATCCTTATTAAAATGAGATAACATACTTACTGAACTTCACGGTGATCAAAACTTTGATGTCACTGTGTATTCCTAATGTAGCTGTATTTTTCTCAGAGAAAGAAGAATGAAGAAAAAAAAAAGGCTATTGTTCCTCAAAGCCAGTAGCTATTGCATGTTTTTTTCCCAGTCCATGTGGGGGATAGTGGTAAAGAATTTCATAATTTCCTTTAAGAACTGACAT